>NC_056746.1:124271103-124571103 GCF_019279795.1 Protopterus annectens | reverse complement strand
CAAGGCTGTCTTCCACAATGCCATGGCTAGTCTGCAGAGGGGGTAGGAATGTGTACCCCCCTGCTTGTTTATGTACAACATAACCGTGGTGTTGTCCATCTTTACCATTAATTATCCTGGAAGAAAGTAGTCCTTGAAGGCTGTCAGAGCATTCTGTACAGCTAACATTTCTTTTTGATTGATATGTAGATGCATTTGATTTGGGTTCCATTTGCCCTTAATGCACTTCCCTGCCAAGTGAGCCCCCCCATGCATAGTCTGATGCATTTGCAGTTAGGGTTTGGGCAGCAGG
Source organism: Protopterus annectens (assembly GCF_019279795.1). NCBI lineage: Eukaryota > Metazoa > Chordata > Ceratodontiformes > Protopteridae > Protopterus > Protopterus annectens. The sequence goes on along the minus strand of NC_056746.1, from coordinate 124,570,811 downwards.
GGGTAGTGTGAATGGTAGTCCCTTGTTTTGTTGGCAGGCCTCTGCCCACCAGAGGAACTCCAGGAGTAGGCAAGATATGACAGGAATCATTGTTTCCAGGCTGTGAGAATGTTGATGCCATAGACATTTTAGATACCACTGTAGTTTCTTCATATGCAGTCTTGCATATGGAATTAGAAGAACGCAGGGGGCCAAGAACCCAAACGCTTGCAGTATTTGTCTTGCAGATAGCAGGGTTTTTGTGGCCACTTGTTTGAAGCAGGTTACCAAATGAATTTGCTTTTCTGGCGTGAGGTAAGCCATCTGGGCAGTTGTATTCAAGCTTGCACCCAGGAATGTAATTTGTCGACAGGGTACCAGTTGTGATTTCTTTCGTTTATGGTGTACCCTAGACAAGTTAGAACCCTTTTTACAAATGCTAGATGATTTAAAATTATGTCCTGGTTTTCTGCCTGAATTAAACAATTGTCCAGGTATGGGTATATTTGAATACTTTTTTGCCTGCAAAATGCAATAACTGGAGCCAGGCACTTTGTAAAGACCATGGGTGCAGTAGACAAGCCAAAGGGCAGTGCAGAGAACTGATAATGCGTGTAGCCTGCTTTGAAGCGTAGGTACTTTCTGCAAGATTCCCTGATTGGGATGTGCAGGTATGCTTCTTTTAAATCTAGAGTTGCCAACCAGGTGTCTGCCTAGCATAGGAAGTAATTGGTGAAGAGTTAGCATCTTGAATTTTGGAATCTCCAGAAAGGTGTTTAGAGTAGACAGGTCCAGGATTGGACACCATGATTTGTCTTTTCTGGGTACCAGGAAAAGTCTGGAGTAGAAACCTTGTCCCTTTTCTGGCACCAGTTGAATAGCCCCCATGGGTAAGAGGGACAGCACTTGTGTTTTAGCCTCTGCCCACTGATGTAGGGGCAGGTCTGTCCACCCATTTGGTGTTTGCAACGTGTGGAAATGAAAGCTGTATCCCTGGGACACTATATTTAAAACCCATTTGTCCTGGGTTATGAGTTCCCAGTTTTTGCATGAAGAGCAATCTTTCCCCCCAAAGAGGCGGTCAAAAGATAAGTGCTTGGTGATTTTAAAAGGAAGTCATTGAGACTGTTTACCATAGGGGGTGTCTTGTTATTTCCAGATTTGAAAGAGGAGGCCCCCACTGCTTAGTTCTGAGAGTCCCCCGGGACTGAAACCTGGGGTTTTGCCAAGTCTGGCTTTGGCTTGAGAGGACCTGGAAGGGACTGGAAAGGACCAATTCTTGGTAGGCCAGTGCCTACTGAATCTTGGAGGTTGCACTTGTAAAAAATCTTTAACAGTTTGCATAGATTTAGCTTTATCTCCCATCTTTTTAAGAACTTCTTCAGCCTTGCTGCCAAACAGGTGGTCCTGATTTAAAGGAGCATCCAACAATTTAGCTTTAACATGATCAGGCAAAGATTGTTCCTTAAGCCAAGCATGCCTTCTAACCCAGACACAGTAACAGCAGCCCTGCAAGAGGCCTCTAAAGAATCAAAACCACATTGCAAAGTATGTTTTCCAACTTGTTCAGCAGAATGCATGAAGTCCTGTAAATCTTTATTTTCCACACAATCAGGAATCAACATAATTTTCTGTTTAAGCAGTCCAATAACATGTTGCTGATATTTTAACATATGAAATTGGCAGTTTAAAGCTCTGATTGCCAAGGTTGCAGAAGTGTAAACCTTTTTACCCCATCTATCCAGCGCCTTGGAGTCTCTATCAGAAGGGGTAAGATTTTTAGCAGTAGAAGCCCTAATGCCCTTGGGCCCCTGAGAAATAGTCTCTGGATCTGCAACAGGATTTTTGAAAAGGAACTTATGTGACTCAGGAATCCTGTAGTATCTGTCAGGTTTACCAGGAGCCGGAGGCAGGGAATCAGGGGCCAAGCTGGATTCCGAGAACACATCATCGTCTAGTACAGGAGGTATAGCCAAAGCCTATACTGAGGTAGAAGGAAATCCCTAAGCCTCTTTTTTGAATCAGAAAATTCCTGACTTTCCCAGTGGAAATGCTCCCTTAAAGTATGTAAAGTTTCCCCAAAGGAAAAATCCTCAGGAGGGGAAGCAGAGGGAATAGAATCCTCGGCATCAGAATCCTCATAAGTAGGTATGGGAAAATCCAGGTCATCAGAAGAGTCAGAAGAAACAGAATCCTGATCACAAGATTCATAATCAGGCTCGGCCCTAGGCCTCTTGGGGGGGGGGGGGTTGACTACCCCTGATTACAGTTATTAGATCTTCAGCCATTTTAATCATTTGTTTTTTAGGCATAGGGGCCTGAGCATGTGGCCTGGGCATAGTTTTTTTAAACATGGATCGAGATTTAGGCCTTAGTAATGAAGGAGGTGTTGATTTAATATGCAAGTCTGTAGGCCTGAATACACCCTCAGAAGCCATTGCCTGCACAGTGGCTCCAGACCCATCCAAGGTAGATACATCCACAGGTTCCATAGTTGAAGAATCTCGCGGCATACCAGACTCCGAATGGGTCTCATGAGAGGTCTGCGAATCAGAAGTAGCAGGTATTAGGGGCTGAGAAAGCGCCTCACTGAGTACTGGCGAACTGGGCGACTGGCTTAGGAGAAGCATCACTGGCAGTTTTGGACCTCGGCGGCCTGTCTCTGTCTTTATCTTTGATTTTTTTCAGAATTCCGGTAGTCGGATGGCTAACCAATGACATTTCTGGATAACTAAACCAAGAACCAAAATATTTAGAGGCAAAAATATACCAACGACGGATAGTGCGCTGATTAAATAAAGCACACAACCGACAGCAAGGTACGTCGTGGTCAGGGCCTAGGCAAGAAATACAGTACGAATGAAAATCCTTATGAGGTATTTGCTTTCCACAAGTAATGCAATTATTAACTTTTACTGACATCAGTAAGAAGCAAGAAAAAGTTTCCCCAACGGGGTACTTAGCTTTAAGTTGAAGACTTTGGTTCTGAAACTCGAAAACGAAAATTTCAGGAGTCAGCCGACCGACACTTGCGAACTGCTTCTGCTTTGGGCACTGCATGGCAAGAAAGACTTGTGTAATGATGTTGGCTGCATGTTTTATACCCCTGACGACCTGACGTTATGGAAGAAGGGACAGCAACCGACGCAGGACCCAAGACTTTGTTAATCAGGCCGACTGAGGGCAACCTGCAAGCAGATTACCCAAATGTAATGACTGCAACAGTGAAACACGAAGAACATCTGGCTCACTGAAAGAACCCACCTAATCAAAATAGGGGAAGCCACCTCAAGCAGTAGACCCATAATGAGCGGTGTACCCCAGGGATAGGTCTTGGGGCCTCTGTTGTTTGGGATATAATTTTCTGAGGTGCAGGCCAAAACCGGTGGGCTATGACTGCAAGCTGGATGCTGTCATCAACTGCCCTAGTGATGTGGACATCCTCCAAGAGGGTTTCACCCAAACACATGACTGGTGTCAGAAACATGGCCTCAAACTGAATGCCAAAAAATTCATCATCATCCCCTTTGGGAAATTTATGTCCCTTACAAATTATCACATTAATAACAAGGTCCTAAGCACGCAATCAGTTGTGAGGGACTTGGGCACCCTGGTTGACAGCAAACTGACTTTTGACCTCCATATTGCCTCCATTGTACGGAAAGTTTTCTACATGGCCCACCTCATTAGTAAGGGTATCTCATCTAGGGACAAGGTCGCCATAACACCCCTGTATTCTTTCCTTATAAGACCCATTACTGAGTACAATGCCCCTTTCAGCATGTACCTCACAAAGCACATGCAGCAGCTGGACAGACCACAGAGGTTCCTCACCAGGAGAATCCAGAGCCTCAAACATCTACCCTACACAGATAGGCTAAAGGGCCTGTCCCTCTACTCAGTCTCCTACAAACTCCTCAGAGGTGACCTCTGTCTGGCATAAAAAGCAATCTCAGACCCCGCCTTGATGGGACTGCTGCATATCCGCAAGTCAGGCTCAACTCGAATAACCTGCATGCGTGACCTCAACCTCATCTGTGACATCAACAGGACTTGTTATTGGGACAGATTTGTGTCCCAGAGACACCCCTTTTGTGCCTTGGCAAATCGATGTGAATACTATCACAGAGTGTCATAGCCTTTCTGAATTGCTGCAAATACTATCACAGAGTGTTGTGGCCTTGGTAAACTGCTGTGAATACTACCACAGAGTGTTGTGGCCTTGTTGGTAAACTGCTGTGAATACTACCACAGAGTGGTGTGGCCTAGGTAAACTGCTGTGAATACTACCACAGAGTGTCATGGCCTTGGTAAACTGTTGTGAATACTGCCATGGAATGTTGTGGCCTTGGTAAACTGCAGTAAATACTACCACAGAGTGTTGTGGCCTTGGTAAACTGTTGTGAATACTACCACAGAGTGCCGTGGCCTTGGCAAACTGCTGTGAATACTGCCACAGAGTGTTGTTGCCTTGGTAAACTGCTGTGAATACTGCCACACAGTGTTGTGGCCTTGGTAAACTGCTGTCAATACTGCCACAGAGTGTTGTGGCCTTGGCAGCTACTGTCAATACTACCACAGAGTGTCATGGCCTTGATAAAAAATAGTGAATACTAACAAAGAGTGTCATGGCCTTGGCAAACTGCTGTGAATACAACCACAGAGTGGTGTGGCCCAGATAAACTGCTGTGAATACTACCACAGACTGCCATGGCCTTGGCAAACTGCTGTGAATACTATCACAGTGTGTGTGATGGCCTTTCTGAACTGCTGTGAATACTACCATAGGGTGTTGTGGCCTTGGTAAACTGCTGTGAATACTACCACAGAGTGGTGCGGCCTTGGTAAACTGCTGTAAATACTACTACAGAGTGGTGTGGCCTTGGTAAACTGTTGTGAATACTACCACAGAGCATCATGGCCTTGGTAAACTGTTGTGAATACTACCACAGAGCATCATGGCCTTGGTAAACTGTTGTGAATACTACCACAGAGTGCCGTGGCCTTGGAAAACTGCTGTGAATACTATCACAGAGTGTCATGGCCTTGGTAAACTGTTGTGAATACTGCCATGGAGTGTTGTGGCCTTGGTAAACTGCAGTAAATACTACCACAGAGTGTTATGGCCTTGGTAAACTGTTGTGAATACTACCACAGAGTGCCGTGGCCTTGGCAAACTGCTGTGAATACTGCCACAGAGTGTTGTAGCCTTGGTAAACTGCTGTGATTACTGCCACACAGTGTTGTGGCCTTGGTAAACTGCTGTCAATACTGCCACAGAGTGTTGTGGCCTTGGCAGCTACTGTCAATACTACCACAGAGTGTCATGGCCTTGATAAAAAGTTGTGAATGCTAACAAAGAGTGTCATGGCCTTGGTAAACTGCTGTGAATACTGCCACAGAGTGTCGTGGCCTTGGTAAACTGCTGTGAATACTGCCACAGAGTGTCAATGCCTTGGTAAACTGTTGTGAATACTACCACAGAGTGCAATTGCCTTGGCAAGCTGCAGTGAATACTGCCACATTGTGTTGTGGCCTTGGTAAATTGCTGTTAATACTACCACAGAGTGTTGTGGGCTTGGTAAATTGCTGTGAATACTACCACAAACTGTCGTGGCCTTGGTAAATTGCTGTGAATACTGCCACAGAGTGCCGTGGCCTTGGTAAACTGCTGTGAATACTGCCACAGAGTGTCATGGCCTTGGTAAACTGCTGTGAATACTGCCACAGAGTGTTGTGGCCTTGGTAAATTGCTGTGAATACTACCGCAGAGTGTCATGGCCTTGGTAAACTGTTGTGAATACTACCACAGAGTGCCGTGGCCTTGGTAAACTGCTGTGAATACTGCCACAGATTGTCATGGCCTTGGTAAACTGCTGTGAATACTGCCACAGAGTGTTGTGGCATTGGTAAATTGCTGTGAACACGACCACAGTGTGTTGTGGCCTTGGTAAACTGCTGCGAATACTGCCACAGAGTGTCGTGGCCTTGGTAAATTGCTGTGAATACTACCACAGTGTATCGTGGCCTTAGTAAACTGCTGTTAATACTGCCACAGAGTGTTGTGGCCTTGGTAAACTGCTGTTAATACCGCCACAGAGTGTTGTGGCCTTGGTAAACTGCTGTTAATACTACCACAGAGTGTCGTGGCCTTGGTAAATTGCTGTGAATGCTACCACATAGTGTTGTGGCCTTGGTAAGCTCATTAGGCCTCTTACCTGCTGTGTTTAAAGTACAGAGTCCTATTTTAAGCAAAGTGAGATATTTTTTATTCCTTCTACTTGACTTCAGAGTAAAACCAAACAAAAAGATCTAAAAGTTATGCCCTTTGCTTTAACATGTTTTTAATTAATTTCACTAATCAGGACTGTAACTTCCAAAACCATCAGTGCCAACCTAACCATTTGTCCTTTGACCAGACTTCTTTTTTTGATTAAATGGATGGCAACTGTAAAAGTGCAAATAGGAATTTGAGAAGGTTGGCTTTTGTTGGATGTTAAAGTGGATGAAAAACATGCAAGAAGAGTTGTACATTAAAATATACAAAGAAAAATGTGAAAATACCTTTAAAAGAGTAAACTTAAAAATGCAGGCAGTTAAAGAAAAGCTCAGCTGTACATAACAGACATCAATTTATATTGATTTCAACAATGAACACTTTACATCAGACAACTGGAGACAAAGCTTCACTGTGCTGCAGGAATTTACAATTCGTAAAAGCTACTGAAAAACATGCAATTAAGTCCCTGCATTGAAATGGGATGTGAAAAAAAGGGGACAGAGGAACTAAATTGATTTTTTTTTTGTTAATTTGGTAGGTAAACTGACCTAAAGACCCTTTTTTGTTACTGTCACAACCCAGGGAAATTGGATAGCAGAGAAAACTTTTAAATATAAAGTAATTGAAAGTGAAAGCCTGTATGAATTTGGTACATGAAACACTGAGCCCTACCGATTCCTCCAAGTATTTAGCCACTTAAATCCCACTGATGTCTCCAGATATCCATTACTACCTGTTCGCACTTACATTAATGATCCCAAAATTGTTTTACAAACAAGCTATACAAATATTTAATTTAAATCTAACACAACAAGCAATACAACGGTACTAATTCTCAGTGTAGGTCTACTGGAGCTAAAGAGATGCTGAATGTCGTTCAAATTCTGCTCATTTATATTGTCATCATGTCCATATTTCTAAAAATATCTCAGCAACCAAGTGAAAAATGCAGAACTGCTTGGATGAAATCTCACAGATGGATGAACAAAATGCTTTTAAAAGTATGTGTGTAGCTTGAGTTTGGAGAAGAAAGACTTTAGAGACAGCAAGGAAGCAGCCTAGAATCTACAAACTCTACACAAGTCCAAAGAGGAGAAGGTGCACGCAAGAGAAGAACGAATGTCCACACTTAATATGACACAATAAGTAAAAGAGACATTCATTTTGATTAATGTGAAATGACTCTACATAGAATAAGGGACAGGATCATGTTATGCACGTTCACATCTTATTAGGAAGCGTCTGGCTCAGAAATGAGTTACTAAATGAAATGGTGATGAGAAGTGGGACAGTGTGGTTACATGTCAAGGATGGATATAATTCTTGAAAAAGCAACCCTTTTTAGAGAAGAAGAGATGGGAGATGAGCAGGATGCTTTTAGCTGAACTGTCACTTTGTAATGTGCTCTGATTATAAATATAGAAGGAAAATGAGAGGATTGAGTTTGATGATAATCCTAGGTACCTGAAATAAAGCACAACGTATAATAACTCAACACAGAGGAATCTGATACCTGGACTGTGAAGAAAAGGGAAGTTGGGCTTGTGCACCTAAAAGAACTCCCTTTATTTTAGCAATTCTGAATTTCAAAAACTTCCAAATGGAGCAGTGATTAGCTTCGACAAAACCATTACTTTGAAGGTGATGTTGATACTCTTGTAAAATTATCGCCCAACCCAATAAGTCAAAATTAGCGGAATAGATAACAGTATGATGTGCAGAAGGTTTAGGGTAAAAGTGTTAATGAAATGGAAAAGGCAGATGAACCCAGAAATGATGCTTGAGGTGTTCTAGAGGTGAAAGGGAGTTGACCTACACAGAGGTTTTAACAAGTCCTCTAACTGAACAGTTCTCCAAGTAGTCGGCTTACGCCAGAGTATGAGGGTCACACGCGAGTAGCTTACTGAGCAGGAAAGAAATCAAAATAAGCCTCTGTACTGGGTCTACGATCTGCACTTCCAACAATCACAACGGCGTAAAGAAAGTACCATGCTGTTGGTGTAGAGGGATAAAGCCTTGACCCAGGCTCAGGTGACCATGTTCAATTAGAGGCTCAGACACTTGACAGAGCAGTGCAGTAGGATGGAAATGGCCATCCTTGGAGCATGACAAAGTCATGACCCTGGGAAGGTAGTGCCTTAGCAGTAGGGACTGCCAGCTGTGATTTTTGAGGTGGGCTTGAGGCTCACCAAGCCACCTCCGCTGACAGCAGCATTTACGTGGGCATTTAAAAGTATGCACCCAGGATAGCAGGTGCTGTGGGCCGCCACAGTAATGTGCTTCTGTCAACAACCCTCAACCCCATACCTGGGCAGGGAGAGGTACATAATACAAACATACCTCTCACCTGATAAGACCATATCTATCTATATGGCAACTACACCCCAAATAACTCTTACCCTGAGTGGATTTGAGGGATCTGCCTATGTAAGGGTTCTCTCTTCTGCTTAAATAAGTCCAGTTGAAGATGGCATGGAGGTCTTCAAAGGGAAGACAGAAAAATAGCCTGGCCAAAAACACAACTGTTAAGATGAGTTCTGTTGAGGTAATTTACTTATGTTTTGTAACTTATTTCAGCCACGATCTGAGGCAGTAACTACAGAGTAAAATCAATTAGAGAAACACAGCAGGAGATAATTGTATATATACATGCAACAGAAGTTACTAATACAAAGTACAAATATATACAAATCAGAGATCGACACAGGTTATTAATTCAGTACATGTCAGGTAACTGTACAAGTCTGGTCATGTATATGACCCGTGAAAGCATTCCCTTTGAGGATATGCAGTCCTATGTCCCTAAAAAAAATTGCATTCCTTCTGCTTAGAAATGTTTTAAGTTGTTTTTTTTTAACCCTATTAACTACATAGTTCTGTTGGTAACGGTTTCCATGCTACAGTTCACACTTTTGGAAATGCTCCATCTCCAATGAATCACTCAAATGAGGATCTATGAAGTAAGGTGGTAGTGTTACTGTCATTCCTTACGGAAAAGCTAGGCTCTCTGACTTAGTTTTGGTTTTATGGGCAACAGTATAACTTGATTATTTTAAAAATAAGGGTCCTCAGTATAAAACTTGTTCTGCCAGTGACCTGCATCAATTGCTGTTTACTTACAAATTCACATTAATGAATGTAAGTATTAGTCAAAGGATAAACTGAAATTTTTTGTTAACTACAATCTGAACTACACAGGTGTTAGATTAAGTTACATTTGTCATAGCCGGGCATGTGGAGCTCTTTTCTGACCATTTGGTGGAGTAAGATCTTACTGATATGGGCAGTATGTTTCTGGTGTGATGGAATTTTTGGTAAGGGATTCCACAAACTGGTTGGGAAAACTAATCTAATTTAATGTCAAGTTACCTTCAGATGTGGTGTTTTAAGGATATATAGTATATGTGTTTGATTAAATGGAGTTCTAATTGGGATTTGCAGGGGTAACTCACTGCTGATGTAGCCTTTTCATTTGTTGAATGTGGGTTCATTTCATGCTCAACTTTAGCTGAAGAGTATGAGGTTCAGCATGTAGGGGAATAACCTCTCCTCTTGGTGTAATTAGTCTTCGTTCGGAGTATTGACAGCTTCTGGCTAGGTGTGTGAGTCAGGTTCACGGCTCATGAGCTTCTTCACTGGACACAGATCAGACTGATTTCTGACAGTTTATTGACCAAGTACAATCTTGTTTTTTTAAAAAAATAAACACATTTCCTTTATACAGCACCCTGGGTTTCTCTTTTTTTTTCTCAAAAATGTTTTATTTTTCAAATACAGTTGAATAAATTCCATAATATTTGTATATAACATCTTAAATAACTATGTACACTATTTACATCAGCCTGACACTATAACACAGCTCAATATATACAATTACTTTATAGGTATAACAGTCCCAGTTATCAGAGTGTATCTGTTCAGTTATTGTAAAGTGTCAATCAATAATACGACTTTTTTCCATGGATTGTTAATAAATAGCTTAGGATGAATCCTTAATTCTTTAATTTTAATTTCCAGCAATGCTGTGGTCTTCAGTAGGCTGTAGAAGTCTTTCAAAGTTGGTATTGTTTGTATTCCATCTTCTTGTTATACACTTCCTTGAGATTTCAAGAATTGTCCAAACTAGATACATATTTGACTCATTCAAATGAGGACCTTCGTACACATTTAATAATACTAGAGCTTTAGATAAGTTAAACGATTCATCAAATAAAGCTTGTAAAAAGTTTTTAATACCATTCCAAAATTATTTAATTTTAACACAGTCAAAAAAAATGCGAGTCCAATCTGCATTGTGTACTTGCTCACACCTCCAACATATTCCCTTTGTGGAAGAATTCATTTTAGTAATTCTATCTGGAGTTAAGAATGCTCTGTGCAAGCATTTCCAATCAAAAACTTTCCAGTCTTGTGTAAAGGATGTATGTTTTATTGATAATAAAATATTTGATTTTATTTCTTCAGTTAGCTGTAATGAGCATCCTTTTGTTATATAATTACAATATGAAGATTTGGGTGTTGTTTTATAATTTATCAATATATTGTAAAATTTCGTAATACTATTTCCCATGTCATAATCATTATATATGATTTCATAGAGGTATTTCATAAGTGTAGGTATTTCTTTAAATGAATTACTAATTATTCGGCATAAATCTTGCAAATGCGTCAGAATGCTTTGCATAGTTAGCCAATCTTGTTGTGGAATTTTGTATGTTGTTTCTATTGTTTGCATATTCAGAACGTTTAGTTCTTTGATACAATGAAACCAACAAACAAATCCTTTCTGTTCCCAGGAATTAATTATTTCTCTGTATATTTTATGGTGATAGCTCTTTGTAACTATGAATGGTGTTAAAAGATCAAACCAGATTTTTAAATCTATATTTGCATTAATATTTTTTCTGAAATGAGTCAATATAATAATTAATCAAGAGTTTTAGTGGGCTTAGTTATGCTATATTGCATTCTAATACACATGATGTGCCATGGCAAATTGTTTTTATCTGTTATTTGAAAATCAAATTCATTTATTTATATTACAGTTAGTAATTCTTTCCAATTTGCAGAATAATTTGGACTTATCCACTCTGAGATTGTTTTAGATATTGATAAGTTTATATATGTATCTATATCGGGAAAGTTTAATCCTCCCTGTTTCCATGGACTGATATGATGTATTAAAGCTATTCTGTTTCTTTTAGGAAACAATAAACATTTTATTAGGCAGAGTTTATTTCTCTGAGTATATTCCTTTCTCATAACAGTTGTACTGCCAAAGCTATATCTAGAATCTTGGGTAGTCAAACCATTTTTATTAACTGTAGTCTATCTTCAAATGTTAATATTATTCTGTTCCACTTTTCCACAGAGATTTTAATTGTATTGATGATATTATTGCAGTTTTTTTACACTAATTCATTATTATCCTTGCGTAACTCAATTCCTAGATATTTTAGGGTAGATTCTTGTTTCCCTATAATGTGATGCCCTTTCGTCTGCAATTCTTTTTTTAATTTAAAAATAAAAATTTTGATTTATTGAAATAGAGTCCTGAAGTCCTGCAAAATGTGTCAATTAAAATATCTAATTCTCCTAATGTGTCTTTTGTATTGGATAATGTTAATAATATGTCATCAGCAAAGAGCATTACTTTAGAATTGTATTGTTCATAAACATCTACTCCTTTGATTTTTGTACTGTTACATATTGAATCTGCTATTATTTCAATAGCCAAAGCAAATAGAATCAGTGACATGAGACATCCTTGTTACCTTTTGTTATATGTATAGATTCAGAGGTGAAAGGACCTAGCTTAACATACACTAAATTATTTATATATATATATATATATATATATATATATTTATATTCTTTAGTGTGTGTGTGTATGTGTATATATATATATATATATATATATATATATATATATATATATATATACTTATATTCTTTAGTGTGTATATATATATATATATATATATATATATCTATAGTCTTTAGTGTGTGTGTGTGTGTGTGTGTGTGTATATATATATATATATATATATATATATATATATATATATATATTTATATTCTTTAGTGTGTGTGTGTGTATGTGTATATATGTGTATATATATATATATATATATATATATATATATATACTTATATTCTTTAGTGTGTATATATATATATATCTATAGTCTTTAGTGTGTGTGTGTGTGTGTGTATATATATATATATATATATATATATATATATATATATATATATATATATATATTTATATTCTTTAGCAGATGAACAAAGGAAGGAGGAAATTAAAGTAACACCAGAATTTTGAATAAACAGTCCCAATTTAGGGAATCAAAGGCTTTCAATATATCTAAGCCAATTATGAGTGTTTATTTTCTTTATTAACATAATCTATAAGAAATGATCCTTTTACTATTGTCATGTGTGTGTCTATGATATATAAATCCAGTTTGATCATTATTTATTGTTTTGGATAGTGGTATTTTCATTCTGTTATTTAATATTGACATAAATATCTTATAGTCATTATTTAATAATGATATAGGTGTATATGAGGTACAGAGGTTTGGGGGTTTGTTTTCCTTTAGGATTGGTGTGATTAAGAAATATTTCCAAGAGGGTGGTATTAAAGCTTGTGACTGGATTTCTAATAGAGTCTTACAGAAGAGGGATAGTATCTTTGAAGGAAAAAGTTTATATATTTCCATAATTATGCCATCTAAAACTGGAGCTTTATTATTTTTACCCTCTTTTATTGTATCTGTAATTTCTTTGTAGGATATGGGTGCTTGCAGATCTAGTTCTAATTTTTCTGGCTTTTTTATATTAGAACATTTTTCATCTAGATTTAAATGATCAATATGTATATTTTCTTTTTGGAAATGTTCCATATAGTGATTTCTATAGGCATCAAGAATGTCACCTACATCCAAGACGTTTTTCCTTTTCTTTTCATGGAATATACTTTTAATGTTATTAGCTTTTGATTGTATTTTGATTCTTCTGGCTGAATTATGTAGATATTTGGAAGAAGTGGCCAAGGTATTAATTTTTAGTTTTTCTAAAGCTAAACTAGTTTTGTGTGTTAGAATTTCTTTGTATTTACTGTTTAATACTTCTACTTTCTTTTTCATCTCCAAATGATTTTGATTTTTTTCAGCTTTTAATGATGAAGGTTTGGATTGTAGATCTAATAATTCAGAATCCCATTCTCTGATTTTTTTTATACCAAGTTAGGGTTTTACCATATATGTAAGCTTTTAATGAGTCTCATATCATTATTTTATTTATCTTTGTGGTGTAATTAATATCTAAGAAGAACTAATTCAGATAACAGCCAGGGTTTGAACTCTTTAATTTTAGTTATACATGCTGGAATTCTGGAGTTAAAGATTAATGATTTGTACCCATTTTGAAGTTTTGGTATCAATGAATTATGGTCTGAAAAGGGGCAGGGAGTGATTGAGTAATTAATGATTTTAGCATATAAGTCATGGGCAGCAAATATTTTATCTATTCTAGTTTGGATACCAAATCTGTAATCTTGATGGGAAAACAACAAAGATTTATCTTCTTTAAATCTGAAAGTATCTACAAGATGAAATTATTCTACCTACTTGTTTATAGCTTTTGATACAGCAGACATATACAGCGGTCTTTTATTTGTAGTTTCAGAAATAATAAATATACAGTTAAAATCTCCTCCTAATATAAGTTGCCTTTGTAATTACTGGAAATTAAATTCAAGTGTTTTTTCACAGTTCCTGATCCAATGCATGGGAACCAGTATAGATTGGCTAGGGTCCATATTCTGTTATTATATTCAACTATTACTAATGCCATAAGGCCCTTTTTATCTTCATACTTATAAATGATTTCTGGGTTAAAATTGTTACCCCTTTTGTCTTTGTCTTATAAGTGGATTGTGCTAATATCAAATATTACTTAGGATTCCATTTGTAATTGTCATTTGTTTTGAAATGAGTTTCTTGAAGGAAGACAATTTGTGCTTTGTTCAGTTTTAAATATTTCAGTAGATTTGATCTCTTGCTAGGATTGTTTAAGCCATTGGTATTTAAAGATGATAAAGATAAATCCATCTTAGGTTATTTAGACTATGTATTTTTTGTTTTATTCTGACTATTAAACATTTTCCTCTGATAACTATAAAGTATATGTTTGAGCTTTTAAAGGAAATTATCAGTTTTACACTTTGAGTGTTTACCAATAAAGTAATGCTTTAGTCAGGCATACTAAAAATGTTTTTGCAAAATAACAAATTTAAATGAATAAATGTTAACAAAACTAAGATCCACACTAGCCATGGAATGAAAATCATTCCTAATCTGATGGATAAACCTAACTCCATCAGATTATCACTCATACCTTGACAGTCCAGAACATTTGAGCTTCATAAATTGAATTATTATATGGAGAATATTTGTAACTGGAATAAGCAATATTTATATTATTTTGAACAGATATAGTACTATTGTATATTAGACAGAATTCTAATTCAATATAAATGTTACTTATTGTATAAGCATTAATATTTACATGAAAGACGGATGACAAGCAATTCAATCATAGTAAAGTAGGATGGATCATATATAAAACCTCAGTAAAAGATTATAGCACACAGTTATTTAACATATTCACCCTTATTGATGAAGTCTTTCAAAATGTATTACTTAATATAAATAGATGGTAATAACATTTGTACCTAATGTTTATAATACAATGTATTTTATTGGATATATCAGAAGTTATATTTCATTGTTTACCAGCATTTAAGTAATCACTTTGTTTGTTGCTAACTTACTTAAAACATCAAGTTTGTTTTATGTGAACATTGATGAAAGTTAGTGCATTTTAATTATCAGTGCATCCCTCTTCCCCCATTTCCTACAAATAAGGATTTTCATATCTGTCATTTCTTATTATAAAATGAGTGAAATTATAGGTTAAAAACAACAAATTCAATTATTGTGATTAATGGTTACAAGTTCCCTTTCCATATTCATAAATTGCCATTTTATGGCATATACTGAAGTTTTTTAGATTTAAATTGCAACATTCTATTTTGTATAAGTTTTGTCGGACTGAATACCAGAGGCTTAGTATTTCTGCATCGGTTGCTGTCACTCCAGGACTGACGTCAGGTCATCAGTGGTATAAAAACAGGCAGCCGACGCCATTACATCAGTTTTTCTTGCCCCAAATGTCAGGAGCCCCCAAATAGGTAGGTAGGTTATGGGGGAATAAACCACCAGTAGAAATTAAATACCAAATATCACTGTGAGAAGTGAGGAAGAGAGAGAGAGAGAGGGACAAGGGGGATGGAGGGTGGGAAACCAGGACTGCAACAGTGAATACACTCGAACATCTACATTTATGGTACGTGTGCACAACTGTACTATGTTCTTCATGTTTCACTGTTGCAGTCATCACACTTGAGTTGATTCCCAAAGCTGAAGAAATGGGTGGAGGCAGTCAAGAAGAGTTGGGGCTGGCTAAAATGCCCTGCAGGACTGCGGCTGCAAAGCCTGCCCTGGATTTGGAAAAGATAGGCAGGTGGTAATGCTTGGTGAAGGTGTGAACAGAACTCCATGTTGCAGCCTCCAGGATGTCCATGGTAGGGACCCCTCTGAGAAAAGCTGCAGAGGTGGCAGTTGCCCTAATGGAATGTGTTGTGACTCCCAGCGGGGGTGGTTTTCCATGGTGTTTGTAACAGAAATGGATACAGTGTGCTATCCATTTGGAAATGGTTTAACTGGTCAGATTTCCTAAAGGACTTAGTCCTATCCAGGTAGAATCTGTACTGTCTGTGCACATCTAAAGAGTGCAGGATAATTTCCCCTTTATTTAGAGGTGTAGGGAAAAAGGTGGGCAAATGAAAAGATTGGTTGAGAGCCACACTGGACACTACTTTAGGCATGAAAGTTGGGTTAGTCCTGAGGGAGACCCTATCAGCATGGAAAATGATGAAAGGCTCTACAGCCATTAGTGCTTGTAGTTCAGACATTCGTCTAGCTGAAGTGATAGCCAGGAGCAAGGCTGTTTTCCAAGAGAGGAATTTAACTCTGCTGAAGCTGCAGGCTCAAAGGGGGGGTAGAGTGAGCTTATCCAACACAAAGTTAAGGTCCTAAGCAGGGGTAGGGGCACTTCTGGGTGGCCTTAAGTTGTTAGCCCCTCTAAGGAACTGCCTGATGAGGGGGGTGTGAAAATAGAGATGGCTCTGTGCTGTAATGAGCAAAGATGGCAGAGGCATGGATTTTAACAGAAGAGAAGGATAGGCCCCTGTGAAGCAGGTCTGCTAGGTAATCCAGGATGAGAGGTAAGGAGGGTTGTGCTGGTTCACCTCCTTTATCCTGGATCCATGAGCAATACCTTTTCCACTTGTCAGCATAGGATTTTCTAGTGCTGAGTCATCTGGCTTCAGGTATAACGTCCAGGACTTGTTTACTTAGGCTGGCCACTGGAGATGTCAAGGAATAAGCCAGGCTGCCAGGTTTAGGGTCTGCAACTGCGGATGCAAGAACTCTCCCTTTTGCTGCGTCAAGAGAGTTGGAATCTGAGGGAGGTGCCAGAGAGGCAACGGTGACAGGCTGCGCAATAGTGGGTACCAGTGTTGGTGTGGCCAGTCTGGGGCAATCAGGACTGCCCTTGTTCTTTCCTCCCTTATTTTGAGCAACACCTTTTTAAGAAAAGGTAGAGGGGGAAATGCATAGATCAAGAGGTTTGCCCATTGGAAGGATAGGGCATCTACTTTCCAGGCCTTGCAGTGAGGTTCCCTGGTGCAGAATTTGCTGAGCTGGTGGTTGCTGTGGAAGGCAAATAGCTCTACCTTTGAGGTACCCCATTTCTGGGTTATGAGGCTGAAGGTGCTGTGGTTTAACTGTCACTCGTGTGGGTCTAGGAGATTTCTGCATACGTTGTCTGCCAGAGAATTTTGGTTGCCTGGCAGGAATTGCGCTAGCAGGTGAATCTGCATGGCTAAAGTTGTGTGCCAAAGGGTCATGGCTAGCCTGCATAGTGGGTAAGAGTGTGTTTCTCCTTGCTGGATGATGTACCACATCACTGTGGTGTTGTCTGTTTGATGTACCACATCACTGTGGTGTTGTCTGTTTGATGTGCCACATCACTGTGGTGTTGTCTGTTTGATGTACCACATCACTGTGGTGTTGTCTGTTTGATGTGCCACATCTGTCTGTTTGATGTACCACATCACTGTGGTGTTGTCTGTTTGATGTGCCACATCACCGTGGTGTTGTCTGTTTGATGTGCCACATCACCGTGGTGTTTTCTGTCTGATGTGCCACATCACCGTGGTGTTGTCTGTCTGATGTGCCACATCACCGTGGTGTTGTCTGTTTGATGTGCCACATCACCGTGGTGTTGTCTGTTTGATGTGCCACATCACTGCGGTGTTGTTTGTTTTGATTAATAGAGGCCCCGGAGACAGTAGGGGTCTGAAGGCTGTCAGAGTGTGCTGAACAGCTAGCATCTGTATTTGGTTGATGTGCAGATGAATTTGATTTGGGCTCCAGTGGCCCTGAATGCACATGCACCCCAGGCATAGTCTGATGCATCTGTGGTTAGGGTCTGGGTGGCATGGGGTTATGAAAAGGGAAGTCCCTTGTTGTGGTTGCATGCTGCTGCCCATCAAAGAAAATCTTTCCTTAGACAAGGTACCATAGGTATAATAGTTTCCAGGTCCTGAGAATGTTGGCACCAAAGGCTTTTTAACTAACACTGAAGTTTACTCATATGCAGTCTGGCATATGGAATTAGTGGAATGCAGGAGGCCATGAACCCTAGGGCTTGCTGGATTTTCCTTGTGGATAACTGGGGTCTGGTGGCTAGTTGAAAGAAGTAGCCTGTCAGGTAGGCTTGTTTTTCTGGAGTAAGGAATGCCATCTGGGATGCTGTGTCCAGGCTTGCTCCGAGGAATACAATTTTCTGACTGGGGACTAGTTTGGATTTCTTTTTGTTTATAGTTTACCCCTGTGAGGTCAGTAGATCTTTTACAAATGTCTGGTGCTCTAACAGCTTTTCCTGACTGTCTACCTGAATCAGGCAGTTGTCCAAGTAGGGGTAAATTTGAATATTTCTTTGTCAGCAAAAAGCAATGGCTGGAGCCAGGCATTTTGTGAAAACTCTGGGAGCAGTGGATATGCCAAAGGGAAGTGCAGAGAACTGATAATGCACAGATCCTGCCCTGAAACTTAGATATTTCCTGGAAGAATCTCTGATTGGGATGTGCAGATAGGACTCTTTTAGGTCTAGAGTGGCTAACCAGGCATCTTTGGATAGCATGGGAAGACGCTGCTGAAGGGTGAGCATTTTGAATTTTGGTACCACCAAGAAGGTGTTTAGAATGGATAGATCTAGGATTGGGCGCCAGGTGCTCTCTTTTCTGGGTACCAGGAAGAGTCTGGAATAGAAACCTTGGCCTATCTGGTATGCAGGAACAGGCTGAATTGCCCTCATGGAGAGCAGGGAATGAACTTGGTTTTGTGCCTCTGCCCACTGGTTTGGGCACCCTTTTGGGGTTAGCAGTGTGTGAAGATAAAATTTGTACCCCTGAGACACTATGTTGAGGACCCATCAATCGTTGGTGATGAAGGCCCAATTTTTTGCATGGGAGGCAAGTTTTCCTCCTAGGGGCACAAGCAGGTGGGCAGAGATTAGAGGTGGAGTTGAAAACTCATTGTGAATTTGTTCCATAAGGGGATGGCTTAGCACTCCCTGTTTTAGAAGTGGAGATACTCCATTGCTTAGATCTCTGCAAACCCTAAGACTGTTGTATGGGGGGGGGGTCAGCTTCCCCTAGGTCTATTCTGAGGTGGCCTTGAGGGGGCTGGAAAGGACCAATGTTTTGAGAGACAATGCCTACTGAATCTTGGAAGCTGGACTTGCAAAAAATCTTTAACTGTCTGCATAGACTTAGCTTTTTCTTCCATCTTTTTTAAAACCTCTTCTGCTTTGGTGCCAAACTGATTGTCTTTGTTCAGTGGTGCGTTGAATAATTTTGATTTGACATAGTATGGCAAGGTCTGTTCCTTAAGCCAAGCATGCCTTCTAAGTACAGAACCTGTGACTGCTGCCCTGCAGGATGTGTCTAGGCCATCAAAGCCATATTGCAGGCTTACTAACTTGGCTTGCAGAATGCATAAGCTCTTGTAATTCTTTATTTTCTGCACAGTCAGCGAAGGTAGACAGTTTTTGTTTAATAAGTTCCACAGTATGTTGCTGGTATTTCAGCATGTGGAACTGACAAATTAATGCTCTAATGGCAAGAGTTGCAGAAGTGTAAACTTTTTTACCCCATATGTCTAAAGCTCGGGAATCCCTGTGCGAAGGGGTGGGATTCTTAGCTGTGGTTGCTTTTATTCTCTTAGGTCCTTGGGAGATGACAGTCAGGGACTCTGTAGTACCTGTCAGGTTTCCTGGGAGTAGGAGGTAGTGTATCAGGAGTTAGACTGGATTCCATAAAAACATCATCCACAACATTCAGAACAGGAGGAATAGCTAAGGGTCTGTGCTGTGGTAAATCTAAAAATTCCCTGAGTCTCTTTTTGGACTGTGGATAATCCTGGCATTCCCAATGGAAATGCTCTCTCAAGGTATGTAGGGTTTCACCAAAAGAAAAATCCTCTGGAGGAGAGGCAGAAGGAATGGATTCCTCTGCATCTGAATCCTCATAAGCAGATAAGGGCATGTCTTCATAATCAGAAACCTCAGAGTCGTCGGACTCTTGGTCAGATAAAGCTGCTGGGGACAAGTCTCTTTTCCTTTTAGCTGGGTTAGGCTGGTTTCCCCTAATCACCATGATAAGGTCTTCTGCCATTTTAAGCATCTGAGATTGAGGCAAGGAAGCAGGTGCTTGAGGTTGGGTCATCAGTTTTTAGGGTGTAGTTTGTACCCTGGGCCTTAGAAACTCTGTAGTTATAGAAAGAACTGAAGATGCGAAAGAAGTCATCGGTTTGTGTTGAATAGCGGTAGTGCGAAGAACTTCTTCAGAAGCCGGTGCCTGCACAGCGGCTCTGGATCCATCCAAGATAGAGACATCTGCAGGTTCTGTAGTCAAAGAAGAGTCTAATGGGATACGGGACTCCGAACGGGTCTCGGTAGTGGCCTGTGAATCCACTGAAGTGGGCATCAGGGGCTGCGAAAGTGCCTCACTGAGTACCGGCGAACTGGCAACTAGCTTAACGGAAGCATCGTCTGCAGTTTTGGACCTGTGCAGTCTGTCTCTGCCTTTATGCTTATGTTTTTTCAGAAGATCGGTAGCTTACCGAATCCATTTCAGAATACGGAGATTGAGAGCGAAAGTATTTAGCTACGACAAGGGCACGACGATGTATAGTCTGGGCGTTGAACAAAGCACAAAACTGGCAGCGATGGACGTCGTGGTCTGGGCCTAAACAGGTGACGCAGTAAGAATGGAAGTCTCAGTGTGGTATTTGCTTTCCACAGGTGAGACAATTGTCAACTTTTTCTGACATCGGTAGGAGCAAGAAAAAGGATCCCCAATGGGGTACTTAGCTTTAGAAGACTTCAACTTCAATTTCGGAAATGAAAACTCAGGTAGCGGCCGACTGGCACTCGTGTGAACTGCTTCTGCTTCGGGCTCCTTGGCAAGAAAGACTGATGTAATGGTGTTGTCTGCCTGTTTTTATACCACTGACGACCTGACGTCAGTCCTGGAGCGACAGCAACGGACTCAGAAATACTAAGCCTCTGGTTTTCAGGCCGACTGAGGGCTACCACTGGCAGGATAACCCAAGTGTGATGACTGCAACAATGAAACACGAAGAACATTAATAATCACATTTATATTAGCTGCCAGACACAGCTGCACCCATGCACACCATATCAGGATTGAGCAAACAGCACTCGAAGCTATGATACCTGCCATAACTGATATTACCTATGTTTAGACAGAATAATAATGACATTTGTACTAAGAGCTTGCTACTTACTCAACCAGGATATACATGAGATTTCTAAATCATTCTTTAACTGAAGAAGGTCAAAACACTCTACTGTTACTGCTATTATATATGCTGTTAATTTGTTACATTTGAGTCTGAGCTCTGATGAATGGTACCTCGTTGAATTAGTTAATTAATTTCTTAAGTTATTATAAGTAAAATCAATGAAAAATGAACAAGATAAGTATTCATTGAGTTCAAGTAGAGTAATAGAAACTTCTATGTTTGTATTATATTTTGCTTTGTTTGGCTTATATATAATGTGAAGAGTAACCCATCTTGACCTACTTTTGTTTGTGAAGAATTATTGGACTCAGAACATTTTGAATAAATCATTACTGTTTCTCAGTTGTTTAAGAAACCCAACTTTTTTTTTAAATAAAAACAGATGAAAAGTGATGTACCATATCAGTTGATACTTTGAGAGATGTAGTTGTAAGAGTTATTGTTTGGGGACAGCTATCCTGGAATCATTTTTTTGTTTCTTCTTTCTAGCATCAGTCCAAGGATTTGTTTCTTTTATTCTTTTAAGAGTAGGGGCCATCCATTCCATTTCTTCTGGGATAGACAATATGTTGTTGTGTTTGATGAATATAGTAGCTTCTTCTAAGTCATTAAAGGTTCTCATCTCATTGGCAAAAAGTATTTTTATCTTGGCTGGAAAGGCCAGTTGTGCTTTAATGTTGTTTTGTTTCAACAGTTTTATTACTGGCCAGACTTTTTTTCCTTTGTTCTAGTATTCTGGAAGAATAATCATTGGCAAACCTTATCAGGCTTTGATTGTAATTTAAGGGTGATTTTCTCCAAGCAGATTTTAATATTAGTTCCTTGTGCAGAAATGAAAGACATTTTATAACTATGGATCTAGATGGAGTATTTGTTGAGTTAGAAGCAGGTTTCATCAGTGCTCTATGTGCCCTTTCAATTCCAAATGAAAGTCCCTCTTTCAAATCTAAAAATTCAGGAATCCAAGTTGTTAAAAATGAAATAATGTCTTCTCCTTCAGTGTTTTCAGGCAGACCAAAGATCCTTATGTTGTTTCTCCTTTCCCTGTTTTCTAAGTCATCTATTTTGTTAAGCAGCCATGTATTCTGTTTAAGCAGAAATTCTTTTTGAAATTCTTTCTCTTTGAGTCTCCCTTAAATGTCATTTAGAGAAGTCTCTATATTTGTTATTTTTTATGGTGTTGCTGTAATAATAGTTCCTTAAGAGTATCAGTCTGCTTTTGAGAATTTAATTTGAGGTTTTCCAAGTAATGTTTAAATCCATCCATCTTCAAAGATTGTTCCTGTAAGTTAAATGTCATCAACTGCAGTTATTTTTTCAAAGCAGCATCTGGATAAGAATTCCTTGAGTTGTTCAAATTCAGTGACTCAATATATCTCCAAGTTACCGGACAGGAAATTTTTTGTATATCTCCACCAAAATTGATATTTATGTAGTTTAATAGTTTATCTATAGATTTCTGACGTTTTAAACTTGAAAATGATAACATTTGCCTATATTATTATACTAGTTTATGGAGCTCTCAAAATTCACTGCTCTCAGTTACCCATCTAGGCTCTGCCTCCAGCACCCTGCGTTTCTGACTTGCTAAATAGTGGATATTAACTGAAGCTTATTAACTGAAGAATAACCCAGTTCCCATAATCACAGGCTGGATGGCTGGCTGCGTGTGTGTGCGTAAGTGGAGGGGGCCCCTGTCCCAGCAAAGGAAAGATGTCACCTGCTTGTTGGATAATTTTTGCAGGTATATTAATCAAACTAATGGAGAAGCTAATGTGTATGACAATTGAAACATGGAGGAGTGCTCTCTGACTAGGTTGAGGTAATTCAGGGTTACTGATGTAGGCTTAATTGGCAACATTGATGAAGTCATTGAAAGAGAGTGGAGGAATCGCCTCTGCTGGTTACTTCCTGTATTATACTTGGTCTGAATATAACAGTAGAGTTTTTGTTGCAGGACTGCAAAAAGAAACTACTCTGTTTCCTTGTGAAATATTTTACTGTCACTGGTTTTGGTTTTTAGTTAGTTTGCTTTTTAAAAGCAGATTTGATCAGCTGTCATTCAATGCTTCTGTTTTTCAGTGAAATATGATAAACGTATTTGTATACAGAACTTTTTTATTCAACTTTACTTGCTATTCAGTGTGAAATTAAAAGAGATGACAATGTTATAATACACATAAGGTTGTATGTCATTTTATTTACAACTCAGCTTATAAAAACTTACCTTATCTAAATGCAGCTTTTCAATAAACTCATTTCATCTAAATCAGCAAAACTCAAAAACAGAACAAATGTTTTTACACAGTGTAAAATGATTTAAGCAATAACCCACGCCTGGGTGTGGGTAATGCTGGATTTACCCATGGTTGGTGTGGTTTGGTCACGAGAGCAAAGCCAAAGTGGCCAAACAAAGACAACCGTGGGTAAATCCAGCATTACCCACACCCAGAAGTGGGTTATTGCTATTATACAATAACATCATTTAAGAAAAAAAATACTTACTTTTCTTAAATAATGGCATTGTATAATACCTCCGTGCTGCCCTTCCACAGCTGTCTGGTATTCTGCGGCAGTTCTGATGTACTGCGCATACATATGCTTACGCAGTACATCAGAGTTGTAGTTGGAAGCAACAGAGAAAGCAAGATCTCCGTTGATTTTTACAAAGTGTCTCGCTATGTTAAAGGAGTTTAACATAGTGAGACAGCTTTAAAAAATGCAACGGAGAATCTCTGTTGCTTTTTTTAAAGCTGTCTCGCTATGTTAAAAGAGTTTAACATAGCGAGACAACTTTAAAAAAAGCAACGGAGAAAGGAAGATCTCCGTCATTTTTTTTAAAGCTGTCTCGCTATGTTAAACTCCTTTAATATAGCAACACAGTGTATAAAAAGCAACGGCGAACTGTAAAAAAAGACTTATATTAATGGAAAAAGTCCGGGCGACCGGACATTTTTCCATTAGTATAAGTCTGATTTACAACGTGCACGCTCACCAATCAGCGTGAACGTTTAGGAATTTTAATGGGGGGTTGTTGTATAATTGTTGATCACTGATATATTTCTTAAAGACATTTAAGTAATACTGCTCACCAATCAATGCGCTTGATTGTGCGACCTGGGGTACACTATTTGTTCTGTTTTTATTTTGAGTTTTGTTGATTTAGATTAAATGAGTTTTGATAAGGTAAGCTTTCAATAAAATGACATACACCCATATTTTATATATATATACACATACATGCACACACACACACACACACACACACATATATATATATATATATATATATATATATATATATATATATATAAAAATACATTTTCAGCCATCGAATAAATATTGCTTCGAATGACTGCACATTGAACGTTACTCACCGAACTTGACTTTTAACGCTAATTATATATAACAACTCCGAGGTCGCAATAAATTGGGGAAAGGGCAGGTTCTGTTATAGCTAAGTTACCAGTAAGTAGTAGGTCGCAGTTCCTTTATGTTGACCGACTGTGGCCATTTGATGAATTTATTGTCAAAGATATGCCCCTTCATTAAAAACCATATTCGATGAGTAACATTTGATATACACCTGTTTGATTTTTTTATTTATTCAATGGCTGAAAAACAAACCCAGTTTATACAGAAACACACATACACATACATACATATATATATAACTATATGCCTGTATTCAAAATGATCTGAACATAATATGGACAGTCAAAAGTTCAACAAAATATCTCAAGCACAAAATATAACCCAAATGTCATAGTCTATGTTCTCCATGTTTACATGTAATTTTCATTATTATGAAGCAGTGTCATCACTCTGAAAGTCTACAAAACAATTTACAATCACTAAAGCATAAATTAACACTCACAGCACTGGACATTCTGTAAATTTCAACTGCCGAAAAGTAGTACAAAATGTCTCCATACCTGCAGTAGTCCAGCAAACTTCACCACTCCCCAGCCAAGTCTTTTGGTCTCCGGTTCAACTAAACTCATCTGATAAATATCAACAGCCAGAAATCTTTGAGCTTGTCCTCCATCTTTTGTGATTACTGTGCAGGCAATCAAGTCACTGTTATCTAAAAAAAAAAAGACAGTCCATGAAAAATAAAAGTAGCACCTGCATTTATTACTGGATGTTTCACAATGCTGATTCAGAACCTGCATGAACAAGACCACATAGCTGAAAAGGACGTAGAAGGCAGTTATCGCTAATAATCATGCAATCCAGCAGAACAAAAAGGCTGCAGTTACATTAACTTGGGAATGGAAGTAAACAGTTGCTTGTCTTACACATTGCTCCCATCTCATCCAATATATGACTGAAACTCTCCACTGCTAAACAAAAAAATATTCTGCTACCGTATTCTAATTGTTTACCACCCTTTCAAACAGCACTGCTGTCTCATTTCAGTGCTAGACCTGTCACCTTCTAACAGGCATTCATGGCTACTTTTGCACACTTTGTCACTGTCGATATCCTGTTACAGTACCACTTTTCAAATTTTCAAAGCCCTGTTTAAATTATCCCTAGCCCTCCTTTCTACAAGCTGCACATAACCAAGCATGGCTTCCACTCCTGATAACCCAGTCTGGCTTGCCCTCTTATTATACTGACACTAATTAATTTGCCGAAGACATACGGTCTCCCTACCTGAATGCTGTACTCATGCATTATTCGGTGATGGACACCAACTATAACCAGGCTGAGTAATACAGACATTCAGACATTCCTCTTTACAGAACAGAATATGCTAAAGGTAAAACAAACACCAGAGAGAATTCAGCCCGTGTTATTAGCAGGTATGACAGAGTCTCTTTAGATATGATGGCAAAATAAGTACTGACACTTCACTTTACTTTTTTTTTCTCCCAAGCCTTCCATGGTTTAAGAATGTACTTAGCATTAAATAGCTTATTATATTAAGTGACGTGATAACACTAAATCAAAACTTCTGGTTACCCGATCTTGTCTTGTTTCTCCTGCAGCCTATAACTGCAAATAGCATAAATAAATAAAATATTATAAATACTGTATCAATAAATCAAAATATTCAGTTATCTTACTGCAGGCTGAAATTGTAAACAAAACACACGTTTCTTTCTTTCCATACCTGTATCCTACAAGAGAGCTATTTTAGTATGGATAAAAAAATAAAAATCAAAAGAAATACAAAAACAGTATGACAAAAAAATAAACGTTTAAAAGAAAGGAGGTGTGATAGGTATAATCTTACACAAACAAAAATGTACCCTTGATGAAAACATGATGCTAAGGAAACATATGTGCACACTAACACATATATCTAAATATTTACATCTACTTTATATCTGTGTATGTACGCATGTATACATATATGTGTGTGTGTGTGTGTGTGTGTGTGTGTGTGTGTGTGTCTCAAAACTGCAAGAAATATGGAAACAAGCTACAGTTTTCACTATGTTAACACCTTAACCACCTATAATGGAGTCCCATAGGATATATGCAAATGACTCGATAAGGGCATGCAGTGTTTCAGCTACATATTACAAAGCTCTTTTGGGTTTATGGTATAATATACCATAAAATAGGGGAAACATAGGTTCATAGGTAGGTACTAGTCTATCTGCCCGAAGGCATTTATAAGCCTAGCCAGAATGTGTTGGCTTTAGCCACCCCCTTAGATTAGCCTCTGTCCAGCAGAGCCACTGAAGTGACCCCCCGGGGTAAACTTTCCGTTTTCCATCCACTTGTCAAGGTTTCTCCTGAAGAGTGTTAGTGAGGAGCTCTCCTAATGTAGACTGGGATCTTGTTCCAAAGCAAGGAAAGTCTCTGGGATAGGAATCTATCCCTCCAGCACATGACATAATGTGCTTATCTTTTTTTCAACTTCACAATTATAAGAAGCTCCTAAGTTTTATCTTGTAGTCGACAATGTGGGGAATTTACATTTAATACCCGAGAAGATTTCCACAGAGAATTACACATTAAATTACCAAACCGCCAACCAGAAAGGTATCAAATTTACAGAAAGTTAAGACAGTTTTCAAAAATACTTTTGAAGACATCATAAACATGAGCAACTAATTTATTCTTCATTTTAAGTAATAAATCTTTAGCAATATCTAAGGTAGGAGGTGACATGCACAATCTTTCTGAACTCATTCAGTCAGTTTGATTTTTTTTTTTAGACTGTAGAATTTGTTGTAACACAGAGATCACACAAGAAAGTACAGTTGTGTACACTTACCATACACGTCAATGTTCAAGTGTATTCACTGTTGCAGTCATCACCTATGGGTTATCCCTGCTGTGGTAGCCCTCGGTCGGCCCGAATACCAGAGTAAATGTTTTTTGTGCATCGGTTGCCGTCACCTCTGGTATGACGTCAGATCATAAGTACTATAAAGCAAGGCAGCCAATGTCATTACATCAGTTTTTCTTGCCCTAACCCATCAGTAGCACAAGGGAAAAGAGAGAAGTGGTACTGGTGGCTAAAAGCCACCTAGAGAAGCTTATGTCCCCCTAGGGGAAGATGTTAGATGGGGATGGAGGGAGGGAAACCAAGACTGCAACAGTGAATACACTTGAACATCTACATTTATGGTAAGTGTACACAACTTTACTATGTTCCTTGTCTTTCACTGTTGCAGTCATTACCTATGGGAGGACTCCCAAAGCTGAGGAAAAGGGTGGAAGGATAGGTTGAGTCCTAGGTATGGGATACAAGGCCCTGCAGAATTGGAGAGGCAAACACTGCCCTAGACATAGAAAAGAGGGGTAGGTGGTAATGTTTTATGAAGGTATGGACAGAGGTCCAGGTGGCCGCTTCCAAGATGTCCCTGGTGGGTACTCCTCTAAGGAAGGCAGTGGAAGTGGAGGTTGCCCTAGTGGTTTGGGTACGGATACACTTAGGGATCGGTTTCCCATGAAGTCTGTAGCAAAAATGGATACAGTGTGAAATCCATTTGAAAATGGTTTGTTTGGAGATGGGTTTCCCCTCTGCCCCTGGGGCAAAGCTTACAAGAAGTTGGTCTGTTTTTCCTGAATGGCTTAGTACGGTCCAGATAGTATCTGAGTTGCCTGTGTACGTCTAGTGAGTGTAGGATTCTTTCCCCCTTGTTTTGAGGGTTGGGAAAGAAGGTGGGAAGGTGTATGGCCTGGTTAAGAGTCACATCAGATACCACCTTGGGCATAAAAGAATGGTTAGTCCTCAGAGAGACTCTGTCTGAATGGAAAATGATGAAAGGCTCAACAGCCATGAGAGCTTGAAGTTCTGAGACCCTTCTCACTGATGTGATAACTAGTAGGAAGGCAGTCTTCAATGAGAGGTATTTCAATTCTGTAGAAGCCACAGTTTTGAAAGGAGGTAAGGTTAGTTTTTCTAACACATAATTCAGGTCCCAATGTGGCATGGGAGGCCTTCTGGGAGGCCTGACATTAGAAACCCCTCTGAGGTATTGCTTAATTAAAGGATGAGAGAAGAGGGGGAGGGTTTGAATCATAATGGGCTGGAATGGCCGAGGCATACATTTTAATAGAGGAGAAAGAGAGGCCACTATTGAGCAACTCTGCAAGGTAATCCAGGATTAGAGGGATAGAAGGTTGGGAGGTACTGCCCCCCTTTGATTGTTTCCAGGAGCAGAATCTTCTTCCATTTTCCTGCATATGATTTCTTGTGCTGGGCCTTCTGGCCTCTGTGATGATGTCCATGATCTGTTTGCTTAACAGGGACTCCTTGTTAGGTTTTTAGTTTACAAGCCCTGCTGAAAGATTGAGAGTCTGTAGGACTGGGTGCAATACCTCCCCCCCTCCTGGATCAAGAGGTCTGACATCAGGGGAAGTAGCTTTGGGGGCTGTAAGGTGAGGCTGCGTAACAGGGGGTACCAATGCTGTCTGGGCCAGTCTGCAGCAATGAGGATGGCCTTCTCTTATTTTGATCAGAACCTTGGGAATAAGGGGCAGAGGAGGGAACGCGTACACAAAGAGGGAGTTCCAGGGGAAGATCAAGGTATCCACCTTCCACACTATGAGGTGGAACTCCCTGGTGCAGAACCTCTGCAGCTGGTGGTTGAGGTGCGAGACAAAGAGATCCACTTCTGGGGTCCCCCACTCCTGAGTGATTTGCAGAAAGATTTCTCTGTGGAGCTGCCATTCGTAGGGGTCCAGTACAGTTCTGCTTAGGTGGACTGCCATTTGGCAATTAGGTGTAGCCCCATGAAGGTAGCTGTAAGCCAGAGACTCATGGCTAACCTGCACAGGGGGTAAGATTGGGTGCCCCCCTGCTTGTTGATGTACCACATCGCTGTGGTGTTGTCTGTTTCTATAAGGAGGACCCCTGGCCTGAGATGGGGTTGGAAGGACGTCCGAGCCTTTTGTATTGCCATCATTTCTTTCTGAATGATGTGCAACTGAAGTTGCTGGGCATTCCAAAGGCCTTGGGTACACCTGCCTGCTAGGTGAGCACCTCAAGCAATGTCTTAGGTGTTGGTGGTGATGGTCTGGCCGGAAGGGCGGAGGATGAAGGGAAGACCCTTGTTCATGGCACAGACCTCTGCCCACCAGAGAAATTCGGCCCTTATACATAGGATTAGAGGGAGTGTGGTCTCTAGGGACTGACGGTGCTGACACCAAAGGTTCTTTAAGTACGACTGACGTTTTCTCATGTGAAGCCTAGTGAGGGGGATAAGAAGGATGCAAGATGCCATATATCCCAGGGCTTGCAGGAACTTCCTCACAGTGAAGTGGCTTCTGGAAGCCAGATGGGTGAAGTAGAGAGGCAGGAAGCTCTTGTTTTCTGGGACAGGAAGGCCATTTGGGATGCTGTGTCTAGCACAGCTCCCAGGAAAATAATTTTCCTGGTGGGGTTTTGTTTCGATTTTGTCTCATTGATGGTGAACCCCAGGGAAGTAAGGCGAGATTTGACAAACAGAAGGTCCTAGAGCAACTTTTCTTTGCCCTCTGCCTGAATGAGGCAGTCATCCAGGTAAGGTTAAATCTGTATATTTCTCTGACACAGAATGCTATAGCCCGGGCCAAGCATTTGGCGAATACTCTGTGAGCAGTAGATAAGCCAAAGGGCAGTGCAGAGAACTGAAAGTGTTGATAGCCTGCTCTGAAGCGCAGGAATTTTCTGCACAATTCCCTGATGAGGATGTGGAGGTAGGCATCTTTTAGGTCTAGTGTCACAAGCCAGGCATTTTTTGTTAGCATAGGCAGGAGCTGCTGCAAAGTAAGCGTTTTGAATTTGAGGACCACCAAGGAGGTGTTCAGTTTGGATAGATCCAGGATGGGGCACCAAGTGCCCTCTTTTCTGGGAACAAGGAATAGTCTGGAGTAAAAACCTTTTCCTGTTTGATTTGGAGGGACAGGTTCTACTGCCCCCTTGGACAGTAGAGTTTGGACCTGTTTCAATGCCTCTGCCTACTGGTTTGGGGGGAGGTCTGGGTACCCTCTTGGAATTGGGAGTTCACTGAAAGAGAATCAGTATCCCTGAGAAATTATTTTTAAGACCCATTGGTCCTTGGTAACAGAAACCCAATTGTTTATGAAGAGGGAGAGCCTTCCTCCTAGTTTTTGATGAGTGAAGGGAGGGCAGAGAGGGGAGGGAAAGTCATTGCAAGTGCTTGCCATAAAAGCTTGGCTTAGAACTCCCTTCCTTAGAGACGGAAGTGGTCCATTGTTTGCTTCTTTGCTGGTCTTGGGATAGGGGCCTGGTTGGCCTGTCCCTGCGGGGCTTACCTTGGCCCTGTCTGCTGGGTGCAGGGAAGGCACACTGCTTAGAGGGAAAGTTCCTGCTGAACCTGTGGAGTTGTACCTGAAAGAAATATTTTACTGTCTGCATAGATTTTGCTTTGTCTTCCATCTTTTTAAGCACCTCTTCTGCTTTTTCCCCAAACAGGCGTTCCTTATCTAGGAGCGCATCAGTAAGTTTAGACTTGACATGATCGGGGAGAGGTTGTTCCTTCAGCCATGCATGTCTCCTAATAACAGATCCTGTCACTGCTGCCCTGCTAGAGGCTTCTAGGGCGTCAAATCCACATTGTAGTGAGTGTTTGGCACTTGACCAGCAGAGTGAAGCAATGCTGCCAGCTCTTTTGAGTTGGCACCATCAGGAGAGGTAGCAATCTTCAGCTTTATTTGTTCCAAAGTGTGTTGTTATTTTAAGATATAGAAATGACAACTGATAGCTAAGATTGCAGAGGTGCATATTTTCTTACCCCATCTGTACAGAGCTCTGGAGTCCTTGTCAGAAGGAATATTATTCTTGGCAGAACTAGTCTTAGGTCCTTTGGGTCCCTGTGTAATGACCTAAGGGTCTGCAGCAAGATTCCTATACAGGTATTTGTGAGAAGCTGGTACTTTGCAGTACCTGTCAGGTATACTTGGAGCAGGAGGCAGGGCATCAGGGGCTAAGCAGAATTCATGGAAAATATCATCCACCATCTCCAAAATAGGTGGGATGGCCAGGAGTCTGTGCTGGGGCAGGTCCAGAAACTAAGTATTTTCTTAGACTGTGGGAAGTCTTGAGATTCCCATTGGAAATGTTCCCTGAGGGAGTGAAGGGTTCCCCAAAGGAGAGGTCCTCTGGAGGGGAGGCAGAAGGGATGGACTCCTCTGCATCTGAATCCTCAAACAGTTAATGGATGTTGTTCCTCTTTAAAAGCAGAATAATCAGATTCCTCAGACTCTTGGTCTGTCATAATTTCTGGAGAAGGATGCTTTTTCCTTTTAGGAGTGGGGGCATGAGTATCTCGGATAAGGGAGATGAAATCCTCTGCCATTTTAAGCATTTGAGCTTGGGGTGGAGGAGCAGAAGCAAGATGGTGGCTATTAGCAGATTTCCTAAGAGTGGCCTGGCTTCCAGGCCTGACAGAATCTGTCGGTCTCTGAGAAGCAGTAGTCGGATGCGAAGATGTCAGTATTTGTCGAGATTCGATAGTGCAAAAAGCCTCCTCGGAAGCCGGTGCCTACATGGCGGCTCCAGACCCAACCAAGGCACAGACAGCAAAGGCTCAGAAGAAGAAGTAGATTTCTGCGGCATACCAGACTCTGAAAGGGTCTCAGCAGAGGCCTGCATAGATAACGAGTTGGGCATCAGGGGCTGTGCAAGCGCCTCACTGAATTCCACAGAACTGATGACTTGCTTAGCGGCAGCATCGTCAGAAGGCTTAGCCTTGTGTGCCCTGTCTCTATCTTTAGCTCTACGTTTTTTCAGAATATCCACAGATTGTTGGCTGATGGATGCCATATCTGGATTCAAAGATGGAACACGAAAATAACTGTCTACAAAAAGAGCTCTACGGCGAATGGTTCTTGCACTAAAGAGGGCACAGAACCGGCAACAAGGAACATCATGGTCTGAGCCTAAACAAGTGATGCAGTAAGAATGAAAGTCTCTGTGTGGGATCTGCTTTCCACAGGCAAGAAAACTGTTAACTTTTTTGGACATCAGTTAGAGCAGGAAAAATGGGTCCCCAACGAGGTACTTAGCTTTAGACATTTTCTGCTGAAATTTAACTTTTGGTAGTGACCGACCGATCGGCACTCATGCAAACTGCTTCTGCTATGGGCTCCATGGCAAGAAAGACTGATGTAATGACGTCGGCTGCCTTGCTTTATAACACTGACGACCTGACATCAGCTGGCGCATAAAAGCATTGACTCTGGTATTTGGGCCGACCGAGGGCTACCACAGCAGGGATAACCCACAGGTGATGACTGCAACAGTGAAACATGAAGAACGTCAATCACTGCCATTGTCCTGACACTAACAGTGATTACACAGTCTACGCATGTGATAGCTCAATAAAAGAAAACGTTAACAAACATAAACGTGCATGTAACCACAAAACGAACTTTGAACAAATTCGGTCAAAACCAAAAACAACTAAAAACAGTGCTGGATACTCGATGACTGAATATGAACTGAAAGTAACCACACAGCCAGATGTGAATTTAGCGCTTTCTTCCACTCTTTATTTTTAACGTGAACTTCCTCAGAAAAACCAGGAAGTCTCCCAAACTCCTGGTTTTATACTTGCATACAGGATGTGATGTAACTTTACTTGTACAATTAGTAATCAACGTTCTGATAAATGTTCCATTAAATTCATATCAAAAAGAAATGTCATCTTATTCTATAAAAAACTTTTCTATATGAAAAGTATATACCATCTATATGTAACATTGTTCAACTTTTTATAGAATAAGATGACATTTCTTTTTGATATGAATTTAATGGAACATTTATCAGAACGTTGATTACTAATTGTACAAGTAAAGTTACATCACATCCTGTATGCAAGTATAAAACCAGGAGTTTGGGAGACTTCCTGGTTTTTCTGAGGAAGTTCACGTTAAAAATAAAGAGTGGAAGAAAGCGCTAAATTCACATCTGGCTGTGTGGTTACTTTCAGTTCATATTCAGTCATCGAGTATCCAGCACTATAAACGTGTATGTTTATGACAGATTAGATGGCAAATCCACATATATTTTGCAGCATTTGTCTTCGACTTTCAAAATCATAATCCCTCCATGCTGAAATAAATGCATAATTTAACACATTTTTTTCTGTAGGTTCACAGGTTTATACTAGGCTAATGACCGGCAGGGTCTTTATAAGCCTAGCTGTGTAACCCAACCTAGTTTTGTCGCCTAGTATCTTGAACGCCTATATAGTAGGGTATGTTAGATATATATGTAGGTATGATGCACAGGCTGGGATTCATAGACAGACTCTGCGTGTTTGTGCAGGGGTCATTTGGGGGGGGGGGGCACTGCTGAGATATCAGATATGTAATATTCACTGAATAACACTGGGAGACCAAGTAAAACACTTAATTAACAGACACATAATGCTAATAGAAAGAGCAGTGCTAAGTGGGGCATGTGACTTAAGATGCACACGACAACAAAGGCAAGAGACAATGGCACAGTCATTGTGCACTCGTGTGTGCAATGTAACACAACTAAGCTGCATCTTGTATAGATATGGTAGAAAATTGTAGCATAGCAGATACCAGATAGACCACTATGATTCTGCACAACAAAGTGCTGACCCTAAAATCATGGAAACTGAGGGATGAAAAGAAGGAAAGTGAAAAACAGCAGTCGGAGGAAACTACACAAGAGTAACGGTAAAGTACGAGAAGTAATGGTGACGCAAGCGTAACGTTTTCAAAGGCAGAGCCTCTTGTTCCATACTTAGAACATAAGGGTAAGTAGGGAAGGTAGTGACAGAAGGCTGTGGATGGGAGACAGGAAGAAAGACAAGTAGCAAGGACAGACAGAACAACATAAAACACAGACTCAGACAGCCAAGTATGGCAGACAAACAAAAGGTTGTGAGGATACTGGATGGAAACAGACATACAGAGGGTGGATAATCAGCAATGGAAAGGGTTGGAGTACAAACAGGGAATAGTGAATGAGACATAACAGTGGGAATACACTAGAATATGGATAAATTAAGGTTCTGCCATGGCTGGATGCCAGGCCAGCAACAAACAGGCATCATTCATCTGGGTGATCAATCTCAGCAGGCTGCTCCCTAAGTGACCCGAAGGGTGAGGCCTGCCAGTAATGTGATTCCACAAGCCATGGCAGAAGGCTCTCCTCCACATCACTACGGAGGGCATTCAGCTGCCACTACATTTTGGTAGCCATCAGCCAGTGCAACAGATGGTGGGATACCAGGGAAGACAACTCTGGTACACTTTAGAAGGAAATACCCCACCCCTGAGAAGCTGCCATGGAGGGCAAAAGTGAACCCTCAAGGTCACCCTAGCAGGGGAATCATCATCTCTTTTCTGAGATGCAGCCCTGGTAGCCTTTGGTGACCTCACAACAGAGGCATTAACTTCAGACCTTGGCAAATAGTGCCTAATCTTGCCTTCCACAACCGGACTTACAGAAGCATGACACAATGGAAAAAATGATTGCACACACGTTAGAAACACAATCAGAGATATACACTGGACTGGCAAAGATACTGTATACACAGTTCTGCTGGTGAAGGAGTTCCCATACTTTATGCAACATCCAGCTATATTAAGCTCAAGTGTATCAGCTACCAGAAAACAAAGCAATCATTAATAAGTATACATGTACAACAGGTAAAACAGCACAAGGCAATAGTACAGAAAAATGCTTATAGTACATGCCAGGTATACGTATATAACACCTAAAATAGCACAAGAGAATAGTACTGAAAAGTGCTTAGAGTACATGTCAGTCTCTGTCTCCCTGATCTCTGCTTCCCAGAGATGTACTATGATCTGTGTCTTCAAACACCCCAATAGCCTGGGGGGGGGGTGTCTGAGCGGAGGAACTAGGCAGGAGTGTTTTCTTTCCCCTTTGTTGTTTGCATTATATTTAGAACCACTGGCAAAGAAAATAAGGGACTTAGAAATTTAATGATATAATTTGTATGGTAGTCAAGAAAAGTTGGTTTTATTTGCAGATGATATTATTTTATACCTGATAAAACAAAAAAAGGACATTTCAATGTTGTGGAACATTATGAAAGTGCTTCTAGTCTTTTTAGGAAACAAATTATTGAAGATAAAGCAAAGACAATAGCTGTAAACTATGTACCTACACACAATTTGGTTCAGCAATACCCATATTTATTGGGACATGATAAAATTAAGTACTTAGGAATATGGATTAAAAAGTATCCTGTTATGGCAGCTAAGGATATGTGGGAAGAGACCAAACAAAAAAGAAACTGGAAGTTCTGTTTTACGGATATGGATAGCGAGATACAAGCAGTGAAAATGTTTTTAGTACCTTTAGTTTTATTCACAGATCAGGTATATTTATCCCAACCAGAGGACAAGTTGTGGACAATAATTAGTAAAGAGTTGAAGGAATTTATCTGGGAGAGAAAGAGGGCAAGACTCAAGTGGGATAAGGTGACACTTCCAACAGAACAATGAGGTTTAGGGTTACCTGATTTGAAGGGGTATTTCAGAGCTACACAGTTAAGGCTCCTATACATACGACAAGCAGAAAACTATAAATTCAAAGTGAAAAGAAATGATGATGAAATAGGGGGGAAGCTCAGGAAACAAGGAGAGACTATGATTTTGGATGTAGATCCTTAAGGAGAATAAAAATAACCATATATAATACTGTACTCATAAAGTAGTAGAAAGTAGTCCAAGAACTCAGCCAACACAAGGATGGAGAAAGGAGATTCTGCTGATAGGGTTGACTGCAATTATGGGCACAGAGAATAGGCAAGAGGGGGCTGGAATTTACTGCAGAAAACTGGCAGAAGAACCAATGTACTGGGAGCAAATAATTAGAGAGGGAAAGGTAATAAAATGGGAAGACACCACAAATTCAGGCTAGAAACTGTCTTTCCTATCATGGACCGATGTTAGAGAACAGAAAAATAAATGAAATAGGGGTAAAAGGCCATCACTGGTATAATTTGTAACAGAGTCTAGAACTCTAGAATGTGGCAAATTTGACACACAAGAGATTTTTGTTCCTAAATGAAAATCTCTTAAAAAACTATTATGCTACAAGAATCCTATTACTGATAACGTCCAGGGAATACAGGGGACTTTTCCATGTGGCTCATGTAATTTCTGTCATCTAATTGATTCCCATACTGGTTTTGTACATCCAAACACTGGTGCTACATATTATTTCAAGGTTTATGCCACCTGTAGGACCAAGAACCTGGTATATTTGACATAGTGTCGAATTTGCCACAAATTTTATATAGGTAAGACAAACAGAACGCTCCTTGAAACAATGAGGGAGCATCAGAGGGATATCAGAAATGGGAATATGAACAATTATTTGGCTAGGCACATTAAAGAAAAAGATATTGCACATAATTTTAGTTTTAAGGTTGTGGATGTAATTAGTGAAAATGGTAGACTTGGGGATGTCATTAACCACACTGAGAGCTGTGAGTTATTTTGGATATTACACCTACAAGCTAACAAATTACATGGACTTAATGATAAGGTTTCGTTAAAACCTAGACTAAAAAGTCGAAGGTTTTCATTTTCTTATCGTCATGTGTATCAGAGCTGCTTGTTTATTGGTTGCTTACTTTTTAAATTTATATTTAATGACTGTTTTTTGTGAAATTGGTATGGTCTGAAGAAGTTTTAAGAAAGCGCTTACCGTTTATATTTATTGAAGTACCTTTTTGCCTATATAACACAGTTTCTTTATTATTTTATGTTTTTTGTGTTTTTGGTTTTTCTCTGGCAGTCCTACTTTTTAAATTTACTAAAAATGCTTCTTGTTTAAAAAAAAATGCCTGGAGGGTGTTGAAGAGGGCCCTGGCTGTGGGGAATCATCTTTATCACCCCTTACTTAAAATAACCCCTTAGATTTGCACGCTCAGCACTGAATACAGCATACACGGGAGAGAAGCCAAAGAATAAGTAGCCGTTGGCATCTGTATCAAAACTAAGAGGACAAGGCTGAGGTACTGCCAGGGAGGTACGAATACATGACCCATAGAGGGTGGTAGCCCTCGGACACTGTCAATGAATGCAGGGATAAGATAGGTGAGGAATTAAGGGTAGTCATAAAAACTCACCCCCCTCCCAGTGGCAGAAGCAGCTGCCAGCACTGCCACCCAGAATGCCATCAGTGGTTGGGGGCACTGAGATCACTGGACAAAATGAAGCAGAATAGGAGGGGGAGAAAGAAAAAAAACAAGAGGCCAGCATATCTGAGACACATACACCTGAGCCTGACAGGGTGGGTTGTCTACTTCTTTTCTATCCCTTCAATCTCTGTGAATATATATAATATATATATATATATATATATAAGGGTACACATATATATACTATAAGGGTACATATATATATTATAAGGGATAGGAAGGAATGAAAGTACTGTCTTTTTTCAAAAAAAGAGGAACATTCTATAGTGCACTTTTCTGAAGAAGTGACTCCAGGGAGATGATCAGGTATTTTATTAAAAGTCTTAACAGCTCCAAGACATGTTCACTAGAGAGCAAATCCAAAACCCATCTGTCAGTGGTGACAGTTCGGCAGTGTATCTTCTATAAGACGTTGCCTCCTTACTGCAATAACCAAGACAAACTCATTAAACCAGTGAGTAAGACACCTTTAATATCACTTTTTGCAGGGCATGGGCAATTCCCACAGCATCCCACATCTCCCGTTTTCAAACATAACTAACTCCATGGTCAGGCAATGACAGGTAAAAGCAAAACACCCCATAATGGTAAAAAAGAGTACTTCCATATGTAGTGATCTGATAGTTCAGAATTACAAGTTACATTTGGGTTCTTGTTGGGGAGATAACACTTAAGTTACTTTTTTGTCAAATAGTAGCTCTTCCATTCTCCATTCATTCATTCATTCATTCAGTCATTCAGTTATCATTTGCTAACCTTAGTAAGTGGATTGGTTCATAAACCATCCCCAACTGACTGCAGTCAACATCAGAAGTACAACAGTACTCAGTATTTATAGTACAACATGGAGTACTCAGTATTTATAGTATAATGTGGAGTACTCAGTATTTATAGTATAATGTGGAGTAAGAGAATATTCACTATTTACATTATAATACTGTTGCTTACATGTAACATCATTTTATAGTAAGGAGGAGCAATTCTAAGTAGAGATACAAACAGAAGACGCTGAAAAGAATGTGTGTGGGGTTGCCGCATGCGTTAGAAGTGAAACTTCTGTAAGGAACTGAGAAAGAAAGCAAATGGTGTTAAAAATGAAGGAGTGGAACAGTTGGATGCAGCAAAATAGCCCAAGGTCAGAGATAGTACAGCACTTGGTAAAGTTTAAGTGTGAATGTATGTAGACATTTTAATGAGATTCACATATAGATTTAAAAGTGCAAATACCATGCTCAATTTTTTTTTTGGGGGGGGGGGTGCACTTCCGTACTACCAAAATCCTAGTGTTTAAACTAGGTATCTGAAATTCATCCTTCGAAATTTTCAGAATTCACCAACAAAAACATAAGACCTAACATATACTACTTGCCATGTTGCTGAGTAATGTGTCTCTTTACTAGTAAGTATTATTTGTCACCCTTCTTGGTTTCTCTTATTTATTTTATTAGCTCTTTAAATACTCCATTTAGAAATGTGCTGCTGGTTAGAATTATGTACTGTTACTTAAATTGCATAGTGTGCCTTTGTTTAGGCCTCCCTGACCCAAAATTTGCTAACTTCTGTGCAAACCTGTTAACTGTCCCTGGTTTTGCCTTGCGAGACAAACTCAACTTTTGTTTCACTCCAGTAACTTTAACTGAACTCACACTACCGTGCCTTAAGAAGTTTCACTTCAACAAGAGGTGGAGTTTGAGTCAGAACCCGCACACTACACCATGCCTGGCACTGTGAGCAGGGTTTGACTTCCGTTTCCATTTCACATTCGTTTTAGTCCGCACTTGCACTACCATCCCTTAAGAAGTTTCACTTCTAAAAGTAGTGGTTAACTGACAGCTGGGATAATTAGTAATACATACAAAGTGCATTAACAAAGTTATAACAGACTAGTTTATAAGATTATTACTAAATATGAGTAAACGTAACGTTATTTAGTGGCAAAGCATTTACAAGTGTGCAGTGAGATCCTATTCTGATGTCAGGCACCCCTACTGTGTACAAAGACGGCATCTGGGAAACAGAAAAAAAATGAAGCTGTTTCCTGCCTTTGCTGTAAGTGGTCCAGACTGTTTGTAGGCCTCTGAGCCCCCACACCTTTCTGTGTTGGAGGGAAGCCTTCTAGCTTAATTTTGTTTCTTATAACTAGTCAGTTTTCTAGTTTCAGCACTCAAATCTGTTTCTTTGAACTCAGCACTTGTTCAGAACTCATTGTAAGCACTACATAAGCTGCAAATTACTACAGCACTCAAACATTTCTCACTTGTCTAGAGGGAAACAGTTTTTAGTACTTAATAAATAAGCACCTATTCAGGCATGTCTAAAGGTCAGCTCCTGGTGATGTCTCCTGTCTACCTGATAAATCTGGGCATCTTTGGGCAATGCAGCAATTGCCTCATGTACATAGACAACCCTCTCCTCCTACCATCCAGCACTACAACTTGTGAGAGATGCACTTATATAGCCAAACTGGAAGCAAAGCTCTCTTCACCCAAAACTGGACTAGACAGTCAAGAGGAGAAGGTAAACACTTGCACCACAAAACACTCATCACATAGTCCCTCAAAACCTACACCACCAAAACACACACATAGAAACACAAAGCACACACCTACATTCGTGAAGGCTCTCAATAAAAACCTGCCCAAGCATCAGGGACAACCAAAGCATAATCGCAAGCAACCTCCACCCCCCAACACAACCCAAATGACACATAGCCCACAAACTCAGTGTGCCACTCAACCACAGCCCATAAGGTATAACGTACCCAACACTCTAGTCATAGGTGACTCTATAGTCAGGCACACTGATGTTCCACTCACTAGACTAAACAAGGAGAAAGTTACTGTCAGCTGCCTGACAGGTGCCAGGATCCGCCAAATAATACACGCACTCAGGTCATTCCACAACAAGTACAAATATGACACTGTCATTGTCCTTGTTGGTGTGAATGACCTGAGACGTACCTCCCTGGACTACATGAAAAGAGACATGGAGGAGCTCTCCGATCTTATAGCCCAGGCAGGTATGACCCTGGCCCTGAGTAGCAATCCTGCCATCACCCAGAATGATGCCACAGTACAAGGACAAAATGATTGACTTCAACAATTGGCTAAGCTTCTGGTGTCATTTTAAGGGGATCCAGTATTTGTCTGCCTGGGATGACATGATCGACAGACCACGATGCTTTGCAAGAGATGGTTTGCACCTGTTGCCCTTGGGATTCCGGATACTGGCTAAGGCTCTTGCCACCCCTATTGTGCCTTTTTTTAGGCAAGGTTCAAATGACAAATTCACCATCGTAACAGGTACAAGCAAGCAAAATCTGAGGGTAATGCTACTCAGTGCTATAAGTCTAAACCTCAAAATGCAGTCACTCGAGGCACTTCTTAAAATGGAGAACATCGACATCTGTGCAGTGACAGGGACCTGGTTCAAAGCTCCAGAGAGCACCCCTACATTACCAGGCTATAATTCATACCACACCTTTCAGCTTCCTAACCCGGAACGAAGCACTAAAGGTGGAGGCGTGTCCATATTCATTACGGATATCCACAACTCCAGGCTAGTTGCATAGCATAATGCATCAAAGATTATCCAAGTGCAACTAACTCTGGGCAAGACCGCAATCCAAACTGTAGCTTGCTACAGACCCCCCCCACCATGCCCCAGGATTCCCACTCCTCA
Organism: Protopterus annectens; assembly: GCF_019279795.1. Classification (NCBI taxonomy): domain Eukaryota; kingdom Metazoa; phylum Chordata; order Ceratodontiformes; family Protopteridae; genus Protopterus; species Protopterus annectens. The sequence goes on along the minus strand of NC_056746.1, from coordinate 124,529,208 downwards.
TTTCTTGATACACTGGAAAGTATTAGGGTACAACCTAATACCCTAATAATGGGTAATTTCAACTACCCCACCATTAACTGGGAAAATTACTCATGTACCAACTCTTCTGCTCAACGTTTTCTGGAATTCATAAAGTCGAAAGCCTTGGATCAACTTATTCACACCCCCACCAGGGGCAGCAATATCCTAGACCTGGTCATTACCAACATGGGCAACCGGTGTTCCACACCAAAGGTCAAATCCTCGTTGTTCAGATCCGACCGCAAGCTAATCACCCTAGACATACACATCCCGCCCCCACCCCCAATTAGGGAAACCACCGTAAAAAACTTTTCCAAAGCCAAGTTCACACTTCTTAAGACAGAAGTGGCAAACTTCATGACACCCATGCAGACGGACAATAGAGGTACGACTGCTGAATCCTACACAAATGCACTTTATAAGCACTTACATGAGTACATGGATCATGCTATCCCTAATAGAACCAAGACGCTAGCCTCCAAAAAAAAAGAAGCCGATCTGGTGGTCCTCTGCCATAAACAAACTCTATAACAGAAGAAAGAAACTGTTGCAAAAAAGAGTAAAATCCCATGACTGGTGGAACGCCCTGGTCAACCTCAGTAAGAAGCTGAGATCCCTCATAAAATCCTCCAAAGCTAGTTATGAAAACAAAATTGCCACTGAGTCTAAAGACAACCACAAAGCATTCTATAGCTATGTCAAGAATCTCAATGGCAACACTCAGATCTGCTCTGAGTTACAGCACAATGGCACTAAATATACAGAACCAACTGATATTGCCAACATCCTGGCAGATAGGTTCAGTGCTAACTTTACCCCCCTCTCACCCCCTAGAGGGTCCATCTCTATACTGGAAGAATGCAAAGTTCCTGTAATCACGGCTGCACAGGTAAAAGACACACTCTCCAAAGCCAAGAACACAGCATCCACGGAACCTGACAATATCCCAGGCTGCGTTCTACACGAACTACAGAATGAACTGGCACACTACCTAAGTACCATGTTCAGTCATAGCCTCACCTCAGGCTTTGTGCCCACTGAATGGTGCACCGCGATGGTTATCCCACTCCACAAAGGGGGAGCCCTGACAGACTCCGGTAACTACCGCACCATTAGCCTGATGAGCCTGGTCTGCAAGGCCATGGAAAGTATCATTATGGAACTCATAAACAAAGACATTGGTAATCTCCAAACTCTGGACCTTATCCAGTTTGGATTTGTAAAAGGCAGATCAAGTCTCCTAAACCTGACTGACATCTTTGAAGCAGTCGCCAAAGCCATAGATGAGGGTAAGGTGGTTCACACAGCTTATCTAGATCTCGCCAAGGCTTTTAACACCATCCCCCACTCTGGAATTATAGATAAGATCACTAAACTAGGTATAAATCCCTATGTCACAAGATGGGTTGCCATCTGGCTCATGGACAGAACCCACACTGTGAAAGTAGCAGACTCCAAATCTGACTTCAGACGAGTGACAAGTGGAGTACCACAGAGTTCAGTCCTGGGTCCGCTCCTGTTTGGTATCTACTTCTCTGAAGTACAGGCTAACACAGAAAGTCTTTGGATAACAAAGTTTGCAGATGACTGCAAACTAGGAGCCATAATCAAAACTCCTAACGATGTGGACATACTACAAAAGGGCCTCACTGAGACAGATGCCTGGTGTCAAGGCCATGGCCTGAAGCTCAATGCCAAAAAGTGTATTGTCATCCCCTTTAGTAAAAATTCTGTACCCATGAACTACCACATAGCTGGTAGTCTACTTAATGCCGAAAATGTGATAAGAGACCTTGGGACACAGGTAGACAGTAGTCTCTCATTTGATAATCACATCGCCACAGTGGTCAGGAAATCCTTCTATGTGGCTCACCTCATCACAAAAGGTTTCTCATCCAGAAAAAAAGAGGTAATTTTTCCCCTCTACTCATCACTCATTAGACCCTATATAGTACAACGCTCCTTTTGGTATGTACCTCACAAGACATCTACATCAACTGGAAAGGCCACAGAAATACCTCACAAAGAGGATTACTGTCCTCAAACAGATGCCCTATGCAGACCGTCTCAAAAAACTCCAGTTTTACTCTGTCACATATCGCCTACTCAGAGGCGATCTCTGCCTAACATACAAAGCTATGTCAAACCCAGAGCTGTTGGACATGCTCCACTTAAAGAAATCCCAATCCCTCCGAGCTAAACGCTCTAGGGACCTAAACCTTGTCACCACAATAAACAGAACATGCTGGAGGGATAGATTCCTGTCCCAGAGACTTCCCATACTCTGGAACAGATTACCTATCTATGTCAAACAGAGCTCCTCATTAGCACTCTTCAAGAAAAATCTTGATGATTGGATGGGAGATAGGAAATTCACCCCGGGGATCACTTCTATGTCTCTGCTCTACAGGGGCACAGGAAAATAATTTTCTTGGGTGGCGAAAGCCAGGGTACATTTTTGGCTAGGCTTATATAGGCCCTAGGGCCAATAGCCTAGTACCCTCCTATGAACCTATAGAGAGTTTTTAAAGAATGATGGTGAGGAATGTTTTTCATGTCAATGGAAAAAGAGATTTAAACTGCAGATATTAGCGTAAAGAATATTCTTTAAGGTTTTTAAGCCATGAAAGTTAGCCCTCAATGTAAATGAGTTAGATCTTTAAGTGTAAGTGATGACTGGTGATTAATAACTTGACAGGAGAAATCAGAAGTTGGTGTGCAGAAGCTTATACACTTAAGTTGAGAAAATTACTGTGCTAGCCTTACTTGCATTATTGGGAGGGTGTAGCAATGGTGTGCTCTGGAGTTACAGAAACAGATAAATATACACATTTTTTAGAATGTTTTGTGAAATAAATAGGTTCATAAGTTCATAGATGAATACTAGGCTAACTGCCTGAAGGGCCATTTTAAGCCTAGCCAATAGCCCAAGATCAGAATCAAAGCCTGTACCTTGTGTTTATGAAGCAAATACCTTAAACATTATGACAAACCCATCCATTGGAAGTAGTAAGTCAGAGGATGGCACATCAGGTTTAAAAGTGAGAACACTTCTGGATACATTTCCTAGCTTCTAGTATTAGTGTATTTGAAACTCTACGGAATTCTTGAGTTGAGACAGTATAACATTTCTTTTTTTTTTTTTTTCAAAAATGTTTTTATTATTTTTTAACAAGAACAATTATTTACATTTATAACTATGATAAACTACAGTCCATAACAAAAAAAAAAAAAAAAATATATATATATATATATATATATATATACATACATACATACATACACACACACAAACACACACACACACACACACACACACACACACACACACACACACACACACACACACACACACACACACATATACACAACAAGGAAATCATTCACTCAAGATTTCTCTAGTAAATCCTTATGAGGTATTTGCTTCCCACAAGAAATGCAATTATTAACTTTTACTGACATCGGTCTGAGGGAAGAAAAAGTTTCCCCTTAGCTTTATTGAAGACTTCGGTTCTGAAAATCGGATTAAATATCTCAGGAGTCGGCCGACCGGCACTTGCAGACTGCTTTTGCTTTGGGCACCGCACCGCAAGAAAGACTGAAGAAAATGGCGTCGGCTGCTTCTTATATACCCCTGACGCACTGATGCCAGGGAGGAGGCGACAGCAACCGACGCCGGACCAAGACTTTGGAACTCTGGCTGACTGCGGGACCGCCTGACGGCAGGATAACCCAAGTGTAATGACTGTAGCAGTGAAACACGATAAACATCTATGATAAACTACAGTCCATAACAAATATATATATATATATATATATATACACACACACACACACACACACACACACACACACACACACACACAACAAGGAAATCATTCACTCAAGATTTCTGTAGTAGAGTTTGCAATTTTTCCCAAGCAATTAAATTGTGTGTTAATTTTTTTGTTTTCAACTTTATGGTAGACATTTCTTTATCACATATATATTTGGCTAAATAAATGAATTCATTATTAAATGAGAGAGGAGATTCAGATTTCCAGTTCCTTGTTACAACTTTCCTTGCTACTGCTAGGATTGACCACAATATATGTATTGGAGTTTTAGGTACACCTTCTGGAACAGGTACATTAAACCAGATAAGAGTGTTAGAAGTGTTACAATTATCATTCCATAAGGCATTACAGAAATTTCTAAATTCATTCCAAAATGAGGATACATTTTCACAAATGACAATCATATGGAACCAATCAGCGTCTACTGTTTTACAATCTCCAAAATTTTGTGTCAATCATTTTATATATTTTTGCAATTCTGTGTGGGGTCAAAAAATGGGTCTATATTAAAACAACAAAAATCCATTACATCGAATAGCAAAACAGCGACACATATTACTCGAACCATGAAAATATTGAGCGCACTAAAACGGGAAATTTAAAATATCGAACGTTCATAGTCGGCCAACCCCACCACCCGCTACATACTACCTACCCAAACAAAATAAATAAACCGCATACATACACTAACCAAACCCTACTCCTAACCCTAAAGTAAAGCACCAAAACTCAACTTCTAACCCTACACTAAACCCCACATACACAACTATCTATGCACTACCCTTAACCCTTCCCTAACCCTAAGGTCCGTAACTACCTCACACTTCCCCAACGGAGATATACCCAAACAAAATAAATAATGCACATAAATTAATTTAACAAAACCCTACTTCTAACACTACACTAAATCTTACACACATTACCTATCTATACACTTACCTTAACCCGCACCCTAACCCTAAGGTCCGTAACTAAGCTATACCGCAGATGAGCCAACCAAAACACTTCGACATTTCGAATTTTGCAGTTTTGCACGGTCAAAGAATACGTTTTTCCCGCAATATGTGTCGATGATTTCGTATTCTCGTAAAAGGAGTTTTGACAATCTAATAGGAACCCTCAAAAACACCTTTGTAGGAACTTCCATGTATAGATTCTCCAGTGGGGAGAGGCTGTTGTTCTTCCTGCTGAGTTTAGATAAAGTTTTTTTATTAATGGAAAACTCTTCCCTGTTTATTTTAGTAGAATAAATCCAATAAGAGTCATCTATAAAGGTAAAGTCAGATATAATGGTTTTATATATCACAGATATAAATGAAGTACCTCTTAGAGTACCACTGATAACACTGTAAATTATGCCCAGTAATTTAGGTGTATTTTCCAGGTCTATATTATAATCGCGAAAGCTGTCTTTCGTGAATACATGTTTATCGACACATAAACGTCGAAGAACGAGAACAGCAAAGAACCAAAAAAGTGAAATGGAGAATGGCGAACGCATTCCCAGAAGTAACAGTGCCATACAGGTAAGGTAAACCTAACTGTACAAACCTTACCTAAAACACTTTTTCATATGTTTTTGCAGGGGGCAAGCCCCCCTTCTTATATATACCAACTCCAAGACCGCACCACAGTGGGGAAAAGGATTAATTTCCTCATCCCCACGATCACCCTTCTGGCCAAGAAAATCCGTTGAGCATTCTCCATTTTGCTCTTTTGGTACTTTGCTGTTCTCGTTCTTCGACGTATATGTGTCGATGAACATGTATTCGCGAAAGCTGATAAAGACCCATATTTTCCTTATGTATTTCTAATGATAATATAATTTTATTACAAAAAAAATCCCTGCAGGATTGAATATCTAACCAGTTACTATTTTGTAAACTACATCTGAGAGAGTGCCTCCTAACCTGGGTGTAACGAATTTGGTCTAAAGGTTCAGTGGGGCAGTGTTCTGTTTGCTTTTCTGATGCATGATCATGACTGTGCATTATTACCAAATTAGAGATAGTGTGCAACTATCTAAACATACATGGAAACATCTGGCCAAGGTACTTCTTCATCCTTTACACCCTCGGATTCCTCCAATTTTATTTGTGTCATTCTATTTAAAATAGCACCCACAAAATCATATTTTGCATTTGTTCTTGGCCCACTACTTCCTCCCTCTGCATCTACACGCATGTTGCTTTAATGACACAAAGTCAGAGCTCTGCTGCATTTCCTGAGGTAATACGTCATGCATGTTTAATGTGGTAAAACTTAAAGTAAGGCAATACATAAACTTGTATCATCTCATATTTGAATACTCCATGCTTGGGACTTTGAACTATCCGAATTATAAATAGTATGTTGTTTAATGACATGTAAGAACACAGCAGTAGTAGGGGAAGAGCTGCAGTTTTCTGGCAAATTGAGGATTTCAATGAGGACATAAGTTGCCAGTCTGTGAGAAAGAATGGTTTTATTTTGCTTTATTTATCATTCAAAACACACAGGAATAGTTACATCAAATTACAACATAATACAAAAACAAGGAAACAAAGAAATAGAGATGACTAGCAAGGACTGCAACATATGCTGACGTTCACGCTCGGCAGTATACTCCTTACTCATAGGTTCACAGGTTCATGCTAGGCTATCTGCCCTAGGGCATTTATAAGTCTAGCCAGAGTGTGTTTGGCTTTTGCCACCCATTTTAAATTAATTTTGCTATGCCCTTTTTCGAGGTTAGTATACTGTGCCTCTGTCTAACAGTGACACAGAAGTGATACCCGGGGTAAACCTACGATCTCCCATCCATTCATCAAGATTCCTCTTGAAGAGAGTCAATGAGGGACTCTGTCTAACCTGGACTGGGATTTTATTCCAGAGTGAAGGGAGCCTCTGGGTTATGAATCTGTCCCTCCAGCATGTCCTATTTATTTCAGTGCTGAGGTTCAAGTCTCTCGAGCACGTAGCTCGATGGGATTTGGATTTTCTGAGGTGCAGCATGTCCATTAATTCCGGGTTGGACATGGCTTTATACGTCAGGCACAGATTGCCTCTGAGCAGGCGGTATGCCACTGAGTAGAGCTGGAGCTTCTTTAACCAGGCAGAATATGGCATCTGTTTGAGCCCTTTGATCCTCTTGGTGAGGTACTTTTGGGTTCTTTCCAGTTGCTGCAGGTGTCTGGTAAGGTACATCCCAAAAGGGGCATTGTACTCAATTATGGGCCTGATGAGGGATGAGTAAAGAGGTACGATGACCTCCCCTGATCTAGATGTGAATCCCTTCATGATTAGGTGGGCTATATAAAATGTTTTTCTAACCACTTTGGCCACGTGGTTGTCAAATGAGAGATTGCTATCAACTTGGGTCCCCAGGTCCCTAATTACTTCTTCTGTACTTAATGGATTACCGCCTATGTGGTAATTTGTGGGCATTTTGTTTTTTCCAAAGGGGATGACTATACACTTTTTGGCGTTTAGCTTGAGGCCATGGCTCTGGCACCAGTTGTCTGTTTCTATGAGGCCCTTTTGGAGGATGCTTGTGTCGGCTGGAGAGTCGATCATGGCACCCAGTTTGCAGTCATCTGCGAACTTGGTCAGCCACAGTCCTTCCGTGTTGGCCTGTACCTCCGAGAAATATATACCAAACAAGAGAGGTCCCAGGACTGAGTCTTGTGGGATGCCACTTGTAACTGGTTTGGAGTCTAACATGGCTCCAGCAATTCTAACAATGTGGGTTCTGTCCTTGAGCCAGTTTGCAACCCATCTAGTGATATAGGGGTTTATATTTAAGCTGGTGGGCTTATCTATAATGCCCGAGTGGGGTATTGTATCGAAGGCTTTTGCGAGGTCCAGGTAGGCTGTGTGGACCACCTTCCCCTCGTCAATGGCCTTGGTGACTGTTTCAAAGAAATTGACCAGGTTTAAGAGGCAGGATCTGCCCTTAACGAAGCCAAACTGGGTAGGATCCAGTGTCTATAGGTCCCCAATATCTTTATTTATGAGGTCCATGATGATCCTTTCCACAGCTTTGCAGACCAAGCTAGTCAGGCTTATGGGGCGATAGTTTCCAGGATCCGTTGAGGCACCACCTTTGTGGAGAGGGACCACTGTTGCAGTATGCCACTCTTTGGGTACATATCCTGTAGTAAGGCTGAGACTGAACAGTAGTTTTATGTTTGGGTTTAGCTCTTCTTGGAGTTCATGTAGGCGCAGGCCGGGACACCGTCTGGTCCCATTGATGCTGTGGTTTTTGCTTTGGAGAGGGCAGCTCTTACCTGAGGATCTGAGGTGTCAGGGGGGCAGCACTCTGCTGGGATAGATATTTGCCCTTTTGGTGGGGAGTTTGCACTGAACCTGTCAGCTAGGATGTTGGCAATGTCTGTGGGTTCGGTGTATTTTTTGTCATTTTGGACTAATTCTGAGCATATCTGGGAATTCCCACCCAGGTTCCTAACATAACTAAAGAAAGCCTTGTGATTATCCTTAGTGTCCTGTGCAATTTTTCTCTCGAAGCTGGCCTTAGACGATTTTATGAGTGCCCGTAGTTTTTTGCTAATACTGATCAGAGATGCCTTCCCTTTTTGGGATTTTGCTCTATCATGTAGTAGCTTCCTCCTTCTGTTGTATAGTTTGTTTATGGCTGGGGTCCACCAGACAGGATGTCTGCCTTTGGAGGATTGGGTCTTGGTTTTATTTGGGATTGCATGATCCATGCATTCTAGAAGGTGTTCATAGAATGCATTTATAAAGGATTCTGCGGTCTGGGCCGTATTTTCCAGAGGCCAGCGGGCTTTGAAGGATTCCACCTCGGTTTTAAGGAGTGTGAAATTTGCTTTAGAGAAGATTTTCACTGTGGTTTTCAGGGCAGGGGGTGGAGTCGGGATGTGAATATCCAGTGAGATTAGTTTATGGTCTGATCTTACCAGTGAGGGATACACTTCTGGTCTGGAGCATAGAGTCCCCATGTTGGTGATGATCAGGTCCAGTATGTTTTCCCATCTTGTGGGAGTGGTAACAAGTTGTTCCATAGCATCTGAGTTTATAAATTCTAGGAACCTTTGGGCTAGGGTGTTGGAGCTAGAGTAATGCTCCCAGTCTATGTTTGGGTAGTTGAAGTCGCCCAGTATAATGGTGTTTGGAGAGACCTTCATATTTTCCAGTGTTCTCAGGAAGGCCAAGTGGGGTTCCTGGGTTTGGGAGGGTGGTCTGTAGCAGGCTATAAATTGGAAGGCAGTTTTACCCACTGTTAGTTGCACATGGATAGTCTCTGATGCTTCGTGCTGTGCCACCAACCTGGAGGTGTGGGTATCTTTGACGAATATTGATACTCCCCCCTCCTTTTGTGGTTCGGTCCATGTTTTGGGGCAGAAAAGCATGGTATGAGGTTTAACCTGGTAGTGCTGGGGTGCTCTCGGGAGCCTTGAACCAGGTTTCTGTTACTGCTCAGATATCGATGTTCTCCATGCTAAGGAGAGTTTCGAGTGCGTGCATCTTGAGGTTTAGACTTCTGGCGTTGAGTAGCATTACTCTTAGTTTCTTATCCCTTGTGATACCTATGGAGGTGGGTTTGTCTTTTGAGCTTTGCCTAAAAAAGGCACTATGGGGGTAGCAAGAGCCTTTGCCAATATCCAAAAGCCCAGGGGTGACACGTGCAAGCCGTCCCTAGCGAAGCATCGTGGCTTGTCGAGCATGTCATCCCAGGCTGACAGGCATTGGATCCCCTTTGATTGACACCAATACTTAAGCCAATTGTTGAAATTGATCATCTTGTCTTCATATTGTGGCATCATTCTTGGTGAAGGTAAGATGCTACTCAAGGTCAGGGTCATACCGGCCTGGGCTACATGCTCAGAGAGCTCCTCTATGTCTCTTTTCATGTAGTCCAGGGAGGTACGTCTCAGGTCATTCACACCAGCATGGACAATGACTGAGTCATATTTGTACTTGCCTTGGCGTGACCTGAGTGCTTGTGTTATATGGCGGATCCTAGCGCCCGACAGGCAGCTCACCGTGACCTTCTCCTTGTTCAGCCTGGTGAGCGGGACATCAGTGTGCCTGACGACAGAGTCACCTATTACAAGTGTATCAGGTGTGTTGTTTAGCCTTAAGGGCTGTGACTGTTTGGCACACTGGCTTTGTGAGCTATGTGTTGCATGTGTTTTGTTTTGGGGTAGCGGTTGCTTGGAAGTCTGCTTTGGAGGTCTCTGCTGCTTAGGCAGATTTTTATTTAGAACCTCCGAGTATGTTTTTGTGTGTTTATGTGTTTGGATTGCTGTTGTAGTAGGTCTACGTGAGACTGGAATTGTAGCGAGTGTGGTTTCCTTCTCCTCCTGACTGGTTTTGCCAGTATTGAGTTGAGAGAGCTTAGCCTCCAGTATGTCTATATGGTTGAATCTCTCACATGTGTTGGAATTTGTTGGGAGGAGGACAGGGTTGTCTGTGTACATGAGGCAGTTGTAACATTGCCTCAAGATTCCCAGATTCACCAGCTGGACCAGAGAGGAGAAAGACAACTGACCTTTGGACATGCTAAAATAGTACTGGGAATTCCTTTATAATTGAAAAAAAAGGGCCAATGGGGAACGAGGTACTCAAGGAGAGTTTGTGAGGGTGTAGTGCTTTTAATATTTTAGTGCTGACTTATATGATTGCTTTAGTGAGCGAGTGCCAGGTAACTTAAATGCAATGTGTTACAGGTAACTTAAATGCAAAAACAACAAACAGTAACTTTCTTTCAAGTGAAACAAGGAAATAAGTACAGTAAGCAATGCAGATATCACTAGGGATCCACAGAAGCACTGAAAAGCCGCGTTTTAGGTGGAATTACCGTTTCAGGGGAACAACAAGCATACAAATAAAGCTAGATTCAGCAGGCCTTGATCTAGTCTATGCTACAGCAAACAAGGTGTACCAATTTCAGTAAGAAGCAGTTCAAATATGCAGGCACTATAAGCCTTTAACCAGAAATTCCCAGCTCAGAAGGGCAGAGTCCAGCCTCTCCTCCCACAAGAGTGCAGACCACTAACCCTTTTAATGTAAAATAACTGGCCTGAAGCCCAAGTGCTTAAACCAGAATTAATTCACTTTTAGAATAACAGACATTGAGCCCTCAATCAGCAGTTCCCAACTTAGAAGGATGTAAGCTACCTGTTCTGCCACTACAGTGCAGACCACAAACCTTCTTAATGTAAAACAACTGGCCTGAAGCCCAAGTGCTTAAACCAGAATTAATACACTTTTAGAATAATAGACACTGAGCCCTCAATCAGCAGTTCCCAACTTAGAAGGATGTAAGCTACCTGTCCTGCCACCACAGTGCAGACCACAAACCTTCTTAATGTAAAACAACTGGCCTGAAGCCCAAGTGCTTAAACCAGAATTAATACACTTTTAGAATAAAAGACACTGAGCCCTCAATCAGCAGTTCCCAACTTAGAAGGATGTAAGCTACCTGTCCTGCCACCACAGTGCAGGCCACAAACCTTCCTAATGTAAAACAACTGGTCTGAAGCCCAAGTGCTTAATCCAAAAGACTTAGAATGATAGCTACACTTTAATCAAGTTACTACCAAGCAGTAATAAATACAATTGAATACTTTAAAGAATGCCTGGATTAGTGCTCAAGTTATACAAACAAAGCTAGATTCAGCAGGTCTGGATCTAATCTATGCTACAGCAAACAAGGTGTACCAATTTCAGTAAGAAGCAGTTTAGATATGTAGGCACTATAAGCCTTTAACCAGAAATTTGCAGCTAGAAGGGCAGAGTCCAGCCTCTCCTCCCACAAGAGTGCAGACCACAAACCCTTTTAATGTAAAATAATTGGCCTGAAGCCCAATTGCTTAAAACAGAATTAATACACTTTTAGAATAACAGACACTGAGCCCTCAATCAGCAGTTCCCAACTTAGAAGGATGTAAGCTACCTGTTCTGGCACTACAGTGCAGACCACAAACCCTCTCAGTGCAAAACAACTGGTCTGAAGCCCAAGTGCTTAAACTAAAAGGCTTAGAATGAGTAACACCAAGCAGTAATAAATACAACTGAGTACTTTTAAGATGACGCAAAAGCAAAATAAAGTAGGAAGAAACACAAATACAGTAAAAGCAGATAATTTTTTTTTTTTTTTGAGTGAGCAAATGAGATGGGCCCAGGAGTTACAGGACAGAAACAAGTGATGCAGGCCTTCAAATCAGAAAGTTGAGAGAGATGGAAGACCGCCCAAATGGCCAATAACTACAAATTCTGGGCCAGAACCACTCCTTATGTGGTAGACAGGTTACCTAGTGCTTACCACTCCCACTGATAAGCTAGAAGGCTTCCCTCCAACACAGAAAGGCTTGGGGGGCACAGAAGCTTACAAACAGTCCTGGATACAGCAAATCTGTATCTGGACTACACTAGTTACAGGAAAGGTAGGAAACAGGCTTACAATCTTTTTTTTTTTTTTTTTTTTTTTTCAGAAAAGTAGTAAAAACAATTCACATGCAGTGCAAGCTGGCACACTTAAGTATGTACTCCTGTAACATGATCTGTGCATGTCTTACAGCAGTGCCAACAAAACCAGTTTATTGGATAAGTAACTTTATAACTATAATGCATTCACTTTCTCAATAACTTTGACAATGATGATACCTACATTATTGTTATATAGCAAATGTAAACTTTACATATCCAGTAACAAAATTTATATAATTTTATTCAGTGAGTAACATACAGTAAACAGAATATATTCAAAGTTAGTAGAATGAATGAGTGAAACTTACTTTACAAAGCCTGGTATAGAAAACAGACAAGGAAAGAAATTTTATTTGCAAGATCTAATGACGTTTTACACAACTGCTGCTTGTGATAACATGATATGGGAGCGCACTGGCATTTGGCTTGTGATCACTGAATGATGGAAGATAGTGCTACACTGAAAAGTACAAAGACAGCTTGATACGATAAGTGGACAGTGTGTTACCGAACTTAGGGGAGGGTAGACGAAGTAAAGTTCTACTCCCTACTGGAGTGACTGGGGCTGAGACAAAGTGGCAGATTGCTGTGAGAACATCAAAACCAAATGTGCTCTTAATCTGAATGCTGACAGGTTAAGTAAGAGTGACACCAGGTAAACATAACAGAAGGAAGAAGGTAGCAAACTGAGTGCTGAAGTAGATGATGGAACAGGTAAACAAGATCTGCTGGTGCATTTTGTCTTGCAATGTCCTGGCTTTGCAGAAATATGTGAAACTGTCTGACAGAAGCAGGGTTAAGGTATGGAAAGTGCATTTCTGTAAATAAACTTAGATATACTAGCCTTAGCCATATGGGCTGTCTTTTAGTCAGCTCAGCTGGAGCTGTAACAGTATGGGCATGTGGAAGGTAGCCTGAAACTGGAAGCCGGACAGTCATTATATCCTTGGTAGGATATAACCCATACAGCTAGAGGTACAGCAGTGATTAATATGATGAAATACATTTGTAGTTTAGCAGAGTTCACAGAGAACGTTTAAATTTGGAAGAACACATATTGGACACAGCACATTTTTTTGAAAACTGAGGGTTAAGTTTTGTTTTAAAGGCAAAAAGAAAAAGTCTCACTTGTAATATTTTAAGACAAAACAGTTATACAATGTAAGAATGCTCTCATGTGGGAAATATGCTTGTTTTAACTGTTTGAAAAATTTTTAACCTTAAGTACTTAATTGACCTTTGCGTTCTCTTAGGACCTTGCTAAGTGAAAGAAAGGGCATTTACTTGAATAGAAAAATGTATACATAGACAAGACATTTTAAGTTATTTTAACATTTTCAAGACTGTATCAATTTAGATCGGGGCTAGTGGGGGTCATGAATAAATAATGACAATAGTTAACAGTTACAGACATTTCTGGTTCAGAAAAATGCATGTTAACTGCCATTTTCTTATTCTGTCAACTTCTTAAGTTAACAACGCTGATTATTACGTTAACGGTGATTATTAAGTTAACAATGCTGATTATTACATTAACAACGCTGATTATTAAGTTAACAATGCTGATTATTAAGTTAACAATGATTATTAAGATAACAATGCTGATTATTAAGTTAACAGCGCTGATTATTACGTTAACAACGCTGATTATTAAGTTAACAACGCTGATTATTACGTTAACAATGCTGATTATTACGTTAACAACGCTGATTATTTTTAGATTTATCCCTGATTCTGGAGGTAGAAGGCTGACAGTTGCGTAATTGTGGGTCAGCATACCTCTCAAATATTCAGTTTTGTGCAAAACGTCCAAATGTTTGCCTCATATTTTTGCTCTTTTCCTCATAAAATCTGTGATTTTCTGGCAGATCAATGAAGACTGAATTCACTATAATAAAGTTAGTTTCAGACTTCATATTCTTCTGGGAATTAATGCTAATACTAAACCTGTTACTGCAGCAACTTTTTTAAGTTTATAAGAGCAATATTTAAATTTTTCCCTATTTTTGGGTCTTTGTCACCCATTATTTTTCAATTTGTCCAAACTTCTTGCTCTTACAGGTTAAGTGGCATGTGCGTGTGTGTGTGCACCAACACTTAATGCAATAGGACAAAAAAGGTACATTTATGGCACTGTTTTAGTAGTGTGTATCATCATCATATTTATGAAAGCAGTTAAACTGCATGTTGATAATAAACATACAATTATTTTAGCCTGCAAATGGCTGCCTGTAGTGAAAGTCATAAACAAAACAACATTATTAACTACGACAGGGAGGACAATAACAGCAAAATGAAAGTATCAAGAAAGTTATTTAGATTACAGACTGGTATTTGTTGATAAAAATAAAGAATAGTCACAATGTTTAATATGCAAGGAAATGCTTGCAAATAAGGCTATGGTTCCAAGCAAGATACAGGGTCAAATAAAACAAAAAGCACCAGAATCACATCAGAAGAGATCGAACATATTTTAGGCAATCAACAGCAACAAGTGCAGTTGTTTGTGAAAGCCACAACCAATCGGCTCAATTGGCTAGTTTTCAGGGCACAGAGCTGGTCACCAAAAGCATTAACTCTGAAGAATCCGAGTGCATAGTAGGCAAACAGCAATTCTGGTGACTTGCTAATTTCTTCCCATCGCCCACGGACTGATGCTACAGTTAGAAACAAGGGACTTGAGATTTCATTAACAGCTAGACAATGATCAGTCCACCCAAGAGGAAAAATGAAATCAGTGACTTAAAAGGTTCCTACACAAATCAAACCACACTGCCGCTTACTCTCTCCCAAAGAAACATATTCGAGAACTCAATTGTTTAGTAGAGCTGTTGTGACCCATAAGTAGTACTCCCAAAGGGAACGTCCTAAACTTTAATGGTTTGAATACTGAAAACCATCTCAGGCTGTTTGACATCATTTCTACGAGACTTCCTTCTCTCTTTCAGCAGTTTCAACACAAATGGGAAAGCACACCCATCTTCTCTAGTTTCAACAATAAATTTAATCCCTAAACCAGGTCAGAAACAAGGGTTTTATACTACTGATTTATTTTCCTAATGAAAAATTATTTCAAAATGTACGTAAATATTCTGGCTTAGAAGCAGTCCACATAAGGTAATGAATTGTGAGCTGAAAGCACTACAAATGTGCAAATTTGAAGAGCAGATTTAGTTTCAGCCTGTAAAATATTTCTGTATTTTCATTGAACTAATCAAACAGCACTGTTCACATTTTTGATATCTTATATATGTTATACAATTTATATGTGAAAAGATTCACAACCACAGTTTGCATGAAAAATAGGTTACTATTTTTGCTTTAGCCTAATGAATATTCTCAACATGTGGGGTGAAATCTGTGGCACTCCTGTTTATAAATGACCACCTAATCCTCATAGCAAACCTTGCACGTAACATCCAAGCTGTTAACGACTTTATCAAAATTCTCTGTAATCTCACTACTAAATGTTATTCAAGTACGGCTAAAACGTTTCCAGTAAATGAAGAAAATGAAGACTTACAAAAGTCCAAAAGTTCACGGACAAACGTTTTTCCATGGATCAAACCTGGGCCTAAATACACAGTCTTTTATTCATGAAAATCAAACCATCATGAGAGAAGCTAGCCAATCTGCTGTTCTTACAGATTCTTGTAAGGAAAAATACATCTGAGGATAGCAGGCAGAACAGCTGCTATCATAATATTCCCGAGTGTCTAATTTGGTACATGTCCGAATATATTCCAGCTTCTGTTAAGAATGTCTAGGTGGTGAAAATCACCTGGTTCATTAACAAACTTATGCAGGGGAAACACAAAAGACTACCCAAATTATGGAGGTCTGCCCAAAAAACAAAGCAAGCTTATAACTTCCCACCTGCAATGTCTGCATACATGCCTTTATTCTGGTACAACTGTTTTTTTTTCTTCTACCTGGGCAACATCTCATCTAAGGAATGGCATGATACTGGTTGTATGTTTAACACCTTAAACAAGTTGTGAAGTTGAGGAAAGCCATTGAGGGATATGAAATATGTGGTTCCACTCTTCCCATTTGGAAGTGTTCTGTTTTAATGACATTACAGAATCTGGGTCAAACATGCTACTTTATATGGCTTTCTGATTTGACTCAACGGGAAGATGGGAAGAAGGTTTTTACCTTATTGTATCTAAAAATTAAATGAGGTTTAAATAATTAGGACCACTGGAAATACTTAAATTTAGATATATCATCATGAGATCGCATTTTGGAAGAATGCAAATCCCCGTCCCGACAGACAGCTACCAGAGTTAAATGTCTGAGAATGACATGGAAAGGCTATATCCTTTACATGGCTATGACAGTGACAAGAATTACAGAAACCTTCAAGGAACTGTATCCAAATGGGAGAAAATGCTTTTCACAAATTCACTCACAAGTTAGCAAGATCAAAAGTGACATTGTGAACAAGCCCTCATGTACTTGAGAAATCTAAACAATGGATTCTCTTCCCTAGACAGCAATTATCAAAAAAGGATTTCTAAGCTCCAAAGTGTGCATACTTCTTAGCACAAGAATAGGGACAGAGAATAAAACAATGGGGTGCAACACCTCAAAATCAGGGACAGATTTTAAATGTTTCTCTCTCAAACTTAAAGGCTGCTAGAATAGAGTTTGCATTAGTATGCATTTTTTATATGGTATATGTAGTCTGAAATTGAAATGTCAATCACTTACTTTGTGACTTCAATCTTCAATGATTTGCTAGAAACTGAAGAATATAACAAGGATGAGACCAGAAATATTAGGTAACAATCTGGACATTCTGAAAGATTTTAGGCAGTTGTGAAGTATGCATGTGTGCTTACATTGTGAAGATACAAATGTATTTGCCTTTCACAAGTTCTTGGAACTGTCCACGTATCAAATCATTGTTGAAGAGGCGTACACTCAGACTTTGGCACATTTTTTATATACTGCGCTTGCAAACTCACATTTTTAACAGTGAGATACCATCATCTATCCTACTTCAGTGTGCAGCATAGTCTTTGGGTTTTACAGTTAGCTGTACTGCCAAGAACTTAAATAGCCAAAAAAAAGGAAAAAAAAAAAAAAAAAAGAGGTAAACATAGAGCTGGTGCGAACAATTCAGTGGTCCTCTCACTTGGTCACCTATTATAAGTTACCTCCTTCCTGACACTTTGGACTTATTTACTGACTTTACATAACATACTTGAAGGTGCTGTTTCCCTGGCTGAAAGGATATAGTCTAAATTAAAATGTAATGCTCAAACTATTTAATTTGTTGTAGTTACTGTTCAGTATTTATTCGCTTTTCCTTTTCCATTAATAAAACTCTGTTCACTGACATGTTATGCTAAATCTTTCTTGTTACCATTTTGTCTACAGGTGCAGATTTCTAATGCTGTGGATGTAATGCTCTGTCAATGATGCTGTTTAATCAAGTTGTATTGCAGTCCGACAGGATTTATCACACAAAGAATCAATCTAACAGATAATACAAAAACAGCAGATTTATTGTAGAACTCTGGCACCTCAGCAGAAGCCTTCAGGATTTGTGGTTAATCATTTGCAAAAAAAAGGTAACAAAGTTCTTAATGTCCCTTGTGACATCTAAGATGAAGGCCCTGAAGAACAATGAGCCCAGGACCAAACTCTGTGAAGCCCATTCACTTCAAATCCCCTTCACCCCCATTTTTTGCATCTTGTCGCAGCTAGTCCCCCACTCACTTTACTACCTTCACTCATAACTAACACTTTCGGCTTGCTGGTCAGTCTCTGGTGCAGGAGTGACTCAAAGGCATTGCTGAAATAACTTACACTACATCATCCTGTTCTCTGTCAAATTTTGGCACAACACAGTCACAGAACTGGACTTAAGCAGTTTGACATGGCCTGCTGGCCACTAAAGTGTGCTTGCTTTTACTCATCATGTTGTACGCCTCTAGGAATCCAATTTGCCTTTTTATCTGCATGCTTTCAATTGCTTTCCCATCTACTAAGCGAAGTATAATAAGTCTGTCTCTGTAATTCTGTAGCTTTGTTCCTCTTTCCCTTCTGTAGCATGGTAAAATCCTAATTTCCTGCTTTGTTCCTCTGTCCCTTCTGTAGCACGGTAAAATCCTGATTTCCTGCTTTGTTCCTCTGTCCTTTCTGTAGCACGGTAAAATCCTGATTTCCTGCTTTGTTCCTCTGTCCCTTCTGTAGCACGGTAAAATCCTGATTTCCTGCTTTGTTCCTCTGTCCCTTCTGTAGCACGGTAAAATCCTGATTTCCTGCTTTGTTCCTCTGTCCCTTCTGTAGCACGGTAAAATCCTGATTTCCTGCTTTGTTCCTCTGTCCCTTCTGTAGCACGGTAAAATCCTGATTTCCTGCTTTGTTCCTCTGTCCTTTCTGTAGCACGGTAAAATCCTGATTTCCTGCTTTGTTCCTCTGTCCCTTCGGTAGCACGGTAAAATCCTGATTTCCTGCTTTGTTCCTCTGTCCCTTCGGTAGCACGGTAAAATCCTGATTTCCTGCTTTGTTCCTCTGTCCCTTCGGTAGCACGGTAAAATCCTGATTTCCTGCTTTGTTCCTCTGTCCCTTCGGTAGCACGGTAAAATCCTGATTTCCTGCTTTGTTCCTCTGTCCCTTCTGTAGCACGGTAAAATCCTGATTTCCTGCTTTGTTCCTCTGTCCCTTCTGTAGCACGGTAAAATCCTGATTTCCTGCTTTGTTCCTCTGTCCCTTCTGTAGCACGGTAAAATCCTGATTTCCTGCTTTGTTCCTCTGTCCCTTCTGTAGCACGGTAAAATCCTGATTTCCTGCTTTGTTCCTCTGTCCCTTCTGTAGCACGGTAAAATCCTGATTTCCTGCTCTGTTCCTCTGTCCCTTCTGTAGCACGGTAAAATCCTGATTTCCTGCTCTGTTCCTCTGTCCCTTCTGTAGCACGGTAAAATCCTGATTTCCTGCTCTGTTCCTCTGTCCCTTCTGTAGCACGGTAAAATCCTGATTTCCTGCTCTGTTCCTCTGTCCCGTCTGTAGCACGGTAAAATCCTGATTTCCTGCTCTGTTCCTCTGTCCCTTCTGTAGCACGGTAAAATCCTGATTTCCTGCTTTGTTCCTCTGTCCCTTCTGTAGCACGGTAAAATCCTGATTTCCTGCTTTGTTCCTCTGTCCCTTCTGTAGCACGGTAAAATCCTGATTTCCTGCTTTGTTCCTCTGTCCCTTCTGTAGCACGGTAAAATCCTGATTTCCTGCTTTGTTCCTCTGTCCCTTCTGTAGCACGGTAAAATCCTGTTTCCTGCTTTGTTCCTCTGTCCCTTCTGTAGCACGGTAAAATCCTGATTTCCTGCTTTGTTCCTCTGTCCCTTCTGTAGCACGGTAAAATCCTGATTTCCTGCTTTGTTCCTCTGTCCCTTCTGTAGCATGGTAAAAATCCTGATTTCCTGCTTTGTTCCTCTGTCCCTTCTGTAGCACGGTAAAATCCTGATTTCCTTCTTTGTTCCTCTGTCCCTTCTGTAGCACGGTAAAATCCTGATTTCCTGCTTTGTTCCTCTGTCCCTTCTGTAGCACGGTAAAATCCTGATTTCCTTCCAGTTCTCTAGAACCACTCTGTTGGTAACCAAATGGTGAGGACATTCTGTGAGGGTATTTGCCAGCTATTTTCTTAGGACTGAGAGAGGTATGTTGTCCAGGCCTTGGGCCTTGTTCTTCCTATCCATCTTAAGCTCTTTTATGACCCTTTCCTGGGAATTACACCACATTAAACTGCCCACCACCTGACAACTTGCTGCTTTCCCAGGCCGGCACTTCTCTGCCTTCTCTTTCGTGAAGACTGTGGCAAAATAAAAACTCGGAGGATTTCTCCATTGTTATTATTTCCCTTGTAATGCCATTTTCTCCATACTTCTAGTTTTATGTTCTTTCGCATTTCGATTAACACAATCCAATTTTGCAATGCCTTTTCTAACTACTTTTGTTACCCTTTTCCTGGTTTCTTTTTACTTCCATCTTCTCTCATCCTGTACTTTTTAGCCACAGTAATACCTGTTCCTTTGTTAGGACTGTTACTGTTGTTACTTTTACTTAGTAAGCAAACCGTACTGGCTTAACTTTTTCTGTACAAACCACTTCCTACTGCTATATGCAAGCTTTATTCAATTCCTGATGAGAAAGACTGAACGAATGGCTGTATCTTTTTGCACACTCTCATTACTGCTTTGGACAATTCCCCAGCCTGCTGTCCTTGACTCTTGTTTATTCCAAGACTCTTTTCTAGTTGGTGTCTGCGATCTTAAATTCATACATTCATCTTTTACCTATGTTTGTGGTCAGACGCCATAAAGGAATGCAAAATCCACATTATAACCAAATTCATCGCAGATGACCAATTTGTTCGAGTTGCATTAAATTTGATCAGGCTGTATAAAGCGTGAAGATAAGCTGGATGCTTATTCCAAACCCGAATACTACAGAGTCACAAAAAAGTTCTCCTTTAAATGTTAATGTTATTTAGCTTAAAAACTGACTCTGTATTACATTAACACAATTTATTATTTAAAAAATGGTCTGTGTTGAAGTTCAGTTCATTTTGCCTTAATTGAAAAAGAGCTTACCCTGAGTAACCCTATAATTAATGACAGAATAGTTCAATGACTGCCACTGAAATAATTACTACCATACTGGTTTTATCACTATCCTGCCAGTGGTAGGCTCAAATGTCTCCATGGTTGGTTAGTATTATATCCAATATTCGTCCCTTTCTTGTACCTTCCAGTAGTACCAGTTGAAAGAAACATATATAAAACAGCGTTTTAATGTGTTATTTCCTCCTTTAGTTTTAGATGTGCACATATTCCAGTCAGGCTTTCAGACATGTTTTGGTGGTTTACTTTTTTCATTCTGGCTTAATTGCTATGAAGCTATGTTTCCCGTCCTTGAGTTCCTCACCAGTTTGCAGTGTTTCCTGTCCTTGAGTTCCTCACCAGTTTGCAGTGTTTCCCGTCCTTGAGTTCCTCACCAGTTTGCAGTGTTTCCCATCCTTGAGTTCCTCACCAGTTTGCAGTGTTTCCCGTCCTTGAGTTCCTCACCAGTTTGCAGTGTTTCCCGTCCTTGAGTTCCTCACCAGTTTGCAGTGTTTCTCGTCCTTGAGTTCCTCACCAGTTTGCAGTGTTTCCCGTCCTTGAGTTCCTCACCAGTTTGCAGTGTTTCCGTCCTTGAGTTCCTCACCAGTTTGCAGTGTTTCCGTCCTTGAGTACCTCACCAGTTTGCAGTGTTTCCCGTCCTTGAGTTCCTCACCAGTTTGCAGTGTTTCCGTCCTTGAGTTCCTCACCAGTTTGCAGTGTTTCCGTCCTTGAGTTCCTCACCAGTTTGCAGTGTTTCCGTCCTTGAGTTCCTCACCAGTTTGCAGTGTTTCCGTCCTTGAGTTCCTCACCAGTTTGCAGTGTTTCCGTCCTTGAGTTCCTCACCAGTTTGCAGTGTTTCCGTCCTTGAGTTCCTCACCAGTTTGCAGTGTTTCCCGTCCTTGAGTTCCTCACCAGTTTGCAGTGTTTCCCGTCCTTGAGTTCCTCACCAGTTTGCAGTGTTTCCCGTCCTTGAGTTCCTCACCAGTTTGCAGTGTTTCCGTCCTGGAGTTCCTCACCAGTTTGCAGTGTTTCCGTCCTTGAGTTCCTCACCAGTTTGCAGTGTTTCCCGTCCTTGAGTTCCTCACCAGTTTGCAGTGTTTCCCGTCCTGGAGTTCCTCACCAGTTTGCAGTGTTTCCCGTCCTGGAGTTCCTCACCAGTTTGCAGTGTTTCCCGTCCTTGAGTTCCTCACCAGTTTGCAGTGTTTCCGTCCTGAGTTCCTCACCAGTTTGCAGTGTTTCCCGTCCTTGAGTTCCTCACCAGTTTGCAGTGTTTCCCGTCCTTGAGTTCCTCACCAGTTTGCAGTGTTTCCCGTCCTGGAGTTCCTCACCAGTTTGCAGTGTTTCCCGTCCTTGAGTTCCTCACCAGTTTGCAGTGTTTCCCGTCCTTGAGTTCCTCACCAGTTTGCAGTGTTTCCCGTCCTTGAGTTCCTCACCAGTTTGCAGTGTTTCGCGTCCTTGAGTTCCTCACCAGTTTGCAGATGACTTTTCTCCTCAACTAACTTACAACTAATGTCCAACCATCATCTGTTGTTAGGGCACATCATTGGCTGCAATAGCAAACTTACTCAACTCAAGCACAGAGTTTCACACGTTGAGTGCCCTCACAATTATCAGCATACTGAAAACCAACTTGTCAAGGGACCAGCTGCGTGGGAATTGATCTTTTTCTTGACAGATAGCCAGACTTAAAAAAAAATAAAACTGTTTACAAAAGGACAACCTCTCTGCCCATTCCTTGTGGGGTCGACCTCCTTAGTGCTTCCCTACTATACTTACATACCAGCTCTGAGAATCTATGTAATTATGGGGGGAAGGGGAACAGTGTCAAATCTGTACATAAAAATGTGACAGTTCCCCACCAACTGTGACGGTTGGATATTGACGCAACACCTGGAAAACCTGTCAAGAGAAGACTGATGACCTAACTCTTCGACAGGAGACAGGTATATAAATCAGTCTATTTGTATTATAATCATTTCTCTGAAAATAAATTGTGGCATCTTATTTCATGTAAGCATAACAATGAATGAACTTCATTGTTTCAACATTGGTGTTAAAGGTAACTTTGAAGTAGGAGAGACAATATATGTAACTTGCCACAGCACAAAACACCAAGAAATCAATAAGACCGAAGGGTAGAAATGTTAATTACATATAAATCAAAGCATCAATGGATAATGGCAGGTCTATAAAGGAATGTTTCCATAAAGAGCTACGTACAGAGACTCCTTCAAACCTGAGCTTAGACAGGATTTTGCTTGTCTATAATAGACAAAAGCTTTATGGAGTTATTTACCTGCTATGGTCAAAACACTTTTCTATAATACAGAATCCAATTTTCTGCTTGCGTTATCTTTCCATGGGGCAGTGAACTACCCTCACCCATGCAGTAGGCTTCAGTCCTGCAACCCCTTACTTAATACAAATCCTGTAGTCTTGCACAATGGTGCAATGTTTGATCCCTTTAGTCTCATCCTGCAACCCATTACTTGATACAACTCCTGTAGTCCTGCAATGTTTGATCCCGTCAGTCTCAAGTACCTAACTGTGCGACAATGAGCACGTCCATTCACCGCTCCTGGGCTGAGTCTGAGAAAGTTCAATGGAAAAAACAAATAAAATAAAAATAAATCCTCCAAGGTCACACTATGTCAGAACAAATTATGTAAATTCATGAAACTGTCTGTGGAGCTATCAAGACACAAAACAGGCACACAGTTACCTTGTAAAAGAGGTTTCCTTTCTAAGGAGACAAATCAGCCAGTAAGAAGATATTTTATATATGCTTGGACACTTCCTTTACAGAGTATTACAATACAACCAGCATGTTTTATGTGTACTACAGCTTTGAAGTTGTGAATACTGCCAGCTGACTGTGGTGAAAAGGCATATTCTGTCACCAAAGATTCCCACTTCACACCAATCCCTGCGGCACAGAGAGGTAGAGACCTTACTGCTTCTCAGACCACCCATGTCAGAATAACATCATGGACATTGTAGAGACTGTGGAGGGGGGCTTGGCAAAGAGTGGCCGACACCAGCTTGACCATCCAGGGGAGGGAAGCTGCCTAGGTTTGCTGTGATAGCAGCATTAAGACCCTGGTGGGCACTGTTATGCAAGTGCTGTGCCACCTTGGTTAGGACATTGTGCATGTGCAGAAGTGGGCATGCATGTGCTGAAGGCAGAAACTGCAGAGCTTGCAAGTCTGCCAAGCAGACAGGGGGCAGGGCACACTGAACCCCCCATCTGGAGGATGATGATGATGTATCAGTGTCCTCAATTTTCTCACCTGAAAACCTAGAGGATGATAGTCCAAAAAACAGCTGCTTAGCAATGTCAAAATCCTTTATTAAAACACAAAGTTTTCAGGTAGTCAATCCTTCTTCGGTGTAATAATGAACAAAAAAAACCACAACCAATTAAATACGGTTTAACAATTTCAAAAGACACAGCATAACCAATCAAAAACCAGCATCAATTAATCAATAAAGCATTTGACAAAGCTTTAAAAAAAACGTAAATTATTTTAAACATAATTGTTTCTGCTTTAAAAAACTACAGGACGATAAGGCAGGTCCAGTGCAGCTGGTGACTGAGGGGAGGAGCTGCAGCCATTTGATGGCCAGCCAAAGAAAGAAAAAAAGGAACAATTCACAGGATCTTCACAGTGAGCCTTGAAAGGGCACTGCCAGACCACGTCCCAAACTGACTCACAGTGACCTGAGCAGCCTTTTTTTTTTAAACAGTTACATCAGCACCCTTGGAAATTAAAATACAACAAAAGACATGCATCTGCTTTTTCTTTACTGAGGGCAGTTTACAAAATCTCCTTTTGAAAAGCTCTTCTCAAAGACTATTACATCAAACCTAATAAAATGGCATCCTTGCCCAGATGGCAAGAACACATCTTCATTCCATGTTTAACCACCATGCTAGAAGTGTGCCCCACATTTCAGAATACAAAAGACATATAGCTAGTATTACTTTTCACAGCTGTTTTCACTTTTGCAGTACTTTTTTTCTGAATGGTAGTTTTGAAATTATATTAACAATGTTTTGGTACCGTAATGTTTACTGATGTAACATTTTGTTATCTGCAAATGCTAAAAACAAGGAAACTCCATGCTTGGAAAGGCAGTTCCTAGAGTGTTTATATCGGAGAGCTGCAGGCATTAAGCAGGAGCCAGTAATCTGTACGACAGAAACAGCTCTCACTGTGCAGACTGCGTACTGGGAGTTGGTATAGCTTATGTTCAAGGAAATCATCATTTCCAAGAGAACGCTGAAAACAAAATCTGTAGCCCTGTCTTACAAGACTTGCAGATGAGCACAGACAGACTACAGAACAGGTTCTTCTTTGGAAGCATCTAATGTTTGTCACCAGATTCTTAGAAAATATATAAACCTGTATTTTCATAGTACAGAAACATAAATGCTGCCTACATAAAAAGAATAAAGAACTTATGAGAACAAAGGACTACAAATACTACAGTTCAAAGAAAGTCTGCAGTCGTCACCGTCATCTAGAACACCAACCTGAATACAGAGGGGCATATGCAATAAGCCTAACAGCAGCCCTACTTTTCAGAGAAACACTCATTTTCTGGGAATTTTTCATATGTAATTTATTAATTTATGTCCTTTGATTACGACAGCCACAGTAGCTCTAACAACCAGAAAGCTTGGGCATTCTGAATATTGAACCAAGCGGATGTAGATACTTGACGAATACAAAGTAAAAGCAAGAAGGGGCTCCTATATTGACGCAAGAAAATGTGCTATTCAATGCAAGGAATCATAAAACGTTTTGATGCAGCAGTACCAGATACATTCAGAATTTCATTCTCAGTTAACACTTTAATTTTATATTTTAAAAGGTCCTTCTTATTTAATGTATGACAACTTCATTCTGTGTTTACATTTAACACTGTGGGTGTGAATACAACCACAATTTTATGCCTGCATATACTTTAAGCCCCCACGTCAGGGCATATTATGTCTATAAATTAGTCCCTTACAAATCCCTCTCCCATACGCTTTGGGAACATAATCAGATGAAATCTGGTGACAATAAAAACAGCAGAACCGATTAGTTACACAAAAGCATACATGAGCTTGTGTGTGTATCTGCTTAATTTCCATATTCCCTTTTTCACTCAGGACTCCTGTTGTGGGCTTAATACTTTTCCTTACATTAGGTGCCAGACTGATTCCGTCTATTTCAAATTACAGGACAGTTTATTAACACCACCACTTGGTGTTTCTCTGCCAGCTTACTAAATATCTCTTCCTCCTTGAGGCCATCTGTTGCTGGCTTTAGGCTTATTCCTCCTAACTCCTGGGAGTATATAGACTGCTTTCAGGATGCCCACTGCTGTCATATCTCTTCCCAGAACACAAACATTTAGCATAATGGCATTCTCTCTCTCTGTCCATAGATTTAACCCTCCCCCACATCTTGCTAATATGTCACACTAAGTTTGTTGCAGACAGAGCTGGATCATTGTCAAATGGGGCCCTAGGCAGGGTAATGGATTGCTCCCCTCCCCATGCACATACAGGAGCCCCCACAGCCCCTACTTTGAGCCATTTCAGTGTCCCATTACTTGTCTATTTCCCCCCACGTAATCCAGCACAGTGCTCCTTTAAGCTATGAACACACAATAATTGCTGTCCATGCCATGATATTTTTTAATCATCTTCATTATCTTTCAAAACAGGAGAAAACATATATCAATTCACACATTATCACAGTGAAATCTGATTTATTTGCAACAGAATTATTTTACACAGAATTACAGGAGTTTACTAGGCTACCTACCCAGAGGTCATTTCAAGCCTAGCCATTTCACCACAATGTAATACCACATATACGCTAGTCAATACCCAGGATTTCATTTAATAATGACTGCTCTCATGTCCAGGAGGGTTGTGGGCACTATCCCTGGTAAGAATTTATGGTGCCCCATCCACTTGTCCAGGTTCCTTTTGAACAGTGTCATAGAGGTGCTCTGTTTCACAAGAATTGGTAGCCTGTTCCAAAGATGCAGCAGTTGCTGGGAGACAAATCTGTCCCTCTAGCATGTCCTATTTAAGTCACAGGCCATATTTAGGTCCCTGAAATGGGCAGCTCTAGTCCTGTTTGATTTACAGATGTGAAGCAAGTTCATTAGGTTTGGGTCTGAGATTGCTCTGTAGGACAGGCAAAAGTCTCTCTTAAGCAGTCTATTCGATACAGAGTATAGTGACAGGGACTTTAGTCAGTCTGTCTACGGCACATGCTGGAGTCCCTTGATCTTCTTTGTTAGAATCCTCTGAGGTCTCTCCAATTGCTGCAAGTGCTTTGTATGGTACATGCTGAACGGGCGTTACACTCAATTATGGGCCTGATTAGTGGCACAGTATAGAGGGTTTATAACCTCCTTTGCTCTTGATGCCATGCCTTTATTAATCAAGTGTGCTACATAGAAAGCCTTGCTTACTACAGTATACATGTGGTGGTCAAAGCTAAGGTCACAATCAACTTGCAATCCCGGATCCCTTACTATTTTGTAGGTACTTAGGTTATTGTTGTTGATTTGATAGTGTGAAAGACTAAGAAGTTATGTACTCACCATAACGTTCCATCTGAGTAGGTGGCTTCATTTGTCTGCAACCTGTGGGTCTTGGATCCGATATCGGATCCGAGCCGGCAACTTGTTTCATAGTCAATGGATCCAAGCTCCTAGCTCCTCCCCTCACCCATAATCCCCTGCCAACCCTCCATGACCTCAGATCAAGTTTGCCCCTCTATAGATACCCAAAAGAGGTATTCCAATAAACAATCTACATAGATCCATTCTGAAGGCCAGGGGGAAGGAGGGGGGGATGGTTGCAGACAAATGAAGCCACCTACTCAGATGGAATGTTATGGTGAGTACATAACTTCTTAATCTGAAGTAGGGACTTCATTTGTCAGCAACCTGTGGGACAGAGTCCCCAGCTACCTGAATCTTGGGCCGCCATCATGGAAGGATATTGCGGAGCACCGCGGAGCCAAAGGATGCTCTCCCTCTAGAAATTACGTCCAGTTTGTAGTGGTTAATAAAGGTATGAGATGAGGCCCAAGTGGCTGCTGAACAAATATCATCCAACGGAACTCTAGATTTGAAGGCAGCAGAAGTAGAGATGGAACGAGTGGAATGTGCGCAAACTCTTCCAGGTGCGGGTCTCCCAGAAGCTTGGTATGCTAAAAGAATACATTGGGAAATCCAGCGTGACAAGGTGATTTTTGAGACTGCTTTCCCCAAATTGAATTTGGCAAAGGAAATGAACAGCTGGTTGGATTGCCTGTGACCAGCAGTCCTCTGAGTATAAAAACGTAGCTGCCTATGAACATCTAATGAGTGCAACTTGTACTCTCCTTTATTCTGATATTTAGGAAAGAAGACCGGTAGATTTACGGATTGATTTATATTGGTTTCTGATGCTATTTTGGGAAGGAAGAAGGGATTGGTCCTGAGGTACACTCTGTCCGGATGAAAAATCAAGTAAGGAGGCTTCACAGAAAGGGCTTGAAGTTCTGAAACTCTTTTCGCTGAAGTAATGGCTACAATGAATGCTGTTTTCCAGGACAAGTATTTGAGATCCACTGAAGCGGCAGGCTCAAATGGGGGAGCAGTTAGAGCTTGAAGAACTAGTGAAAGATCCCAAGGGGGTACGGCTTCTTTGATAGGGGGTCTGAGCAGAAAAGTACCCTTGAGAAAGGTTTTCCACAATTTGGCCAACATCAAGGGCCCTGTGTCATGTCCCACATGGTAATGGGTGATGGCTGCCAATTGTACTTTGACGGCTGAGCAACTAGCGCCTTCCTGAAAGAGTCCAGTTAGGAAGTCTAGTATGGATGGAAGAGGGGCAGTAAAGGGATCTAGATTATGATGCTCCGCCCAGACGGAAAAATGTTTCCATTTACTGCAGTACACTTTCCTGGTGGAAGGTTTATGCGCTGCCACGAGGATGGCTTTGACTGGTGAAGAGATACCGGGAGTCCTAACTAGGAGTGGAACTGGAGCAACCAAGCTGTCAGCTTCAGACTGTCCAGATTTGGGGTCGACAAGCCCAACGGATGGGAGATTAGATCCGGACTGGGATCCAGAATCCAGGGGGGGATTCACTAGATGAGACCACAGGTAAGGGAACCAAGTTTGCTGAAGCCAGAATGGGGCAATGAGGATCATCCTGCTCCCCAACCGTGAGGCTTTCTGTAAGAGCTGTAGCATCAGGGGTAGGAGGAGGATAGGCATAAAGTAGACCGGGCGGCCAAGCATGCACCAGAGCATCTCTTGGAGTTTCCCCTGGAGGGGGAATCAGAGCGAAGAAATTGTCGCATTTGGTGTTTGAGGGAGAGGCAAAGAGATCGCAGCAGGGTTGCCCCCATATTGCGAATATCTGCTTCGCTACTAGTGGGTGGAGAGACCACTCGTATGGGGAAAGAATGGTGCGGCTGAGTTTGTCCAGCTAGAATGTTGGCCCGCCCTGGAATGTGCATTGCAATCAGAAAGCGGTTGGTGGAAATCGCCCATTCCCACACTCTCATGGCTTTGCAGCATAGAGGGTAGGACCTGGTTCCCCCCTGTTTGTTGATGTACCAGACAACAGACATGTTGTCCGACTGAAGTGCAATAGTTCCTAAGGGGAGGAGATTCTGAAGTGCTTGCAATGCATACAGCACCGCTCTCATCTCCAGAACGCTGATATGCAGGGAGGTCTCTGTATCGTTCCACGTGCCTTGGACTGTCCTGCCTGAATAATGCCCCCCCCACCCGAGGCGGGAGGCATCCGTGGTCACCGTGGCGAGAGGGGGAGGAGTGCAGAAGGGTCGGCCCGTATGGAGATCCGGAGCATGAAGCCACCATAACAGGGCCCTCCTGCAAGCCTTGCTGATAGCGATGGGGTGATGGAGAGGAAAGGACTGAAAGGACCATTGCACTAGAAGGGTCCACTGCAGTACCCTCATGTTTAGGCGGCATGGAAGGAGCGTATCGCTGCCGCCATGGAGCCCAGCACCTCAGGACCAATTCCGCCAGTGGGGCTTCTGACTGGAGGATGGCCGCACATGAAGTTGCAAATTCTGTAGTCGTTCCGAAGTCAGGAAGGCTCGTAGATCTCTGGTGTCTATTCTGGCTCCTATAAATTCTATGACTTGTGTCGGAGCAAGGGAAGATTTGTCCGCATTGATCGTGATGCCTAATTGGGGGGCTAGGCGGAGAAAGTAATCTCTGGCTGAGCAAAGTAGATGCCTTGCTGGGGCGGTCAGGAGCCAGTCGTCCAGGTACAGGAAGACCTGCATTCCCTGGAGTCTCAGGTGGGCCGCTATCACTGCTAACACCTTGGTGAACACCCTGGGGGCTGTGGTGAGGCCAAAGGGAAGGACCCTGAACTGGTAGTGACTGGCTCCCAGCTGGAAGCGGAGAAACCTCCTGGATCGTCTGTCCATTAGAATGTGGTAGTACGCATCCTTGAGGTCTATAGAGCACATCCAATCGTTCTCCCATAGGAGGGGGAGAATAGATTGAAGAGATACCATTCGGAATTTTTCCTTGGTTAATGACAGGTTCAAACGGGAAAGGTCTATAATTGGTCTCAAGTCCCCCGTCTTTTTTGGCACCCGAAAGAACCTGGAGTAGAACCCTAATCCGAGCTGGTCTTGGGGGACGGGCTGGATGGCTCTTTTTCCTAGCAGCTGCTGGATTTCTGCGGCTCCAGCCTCCCTCTGATCGGGTGGTACATCGGGAGGTTCCTGATTTTGGGGACATGAAGCATTGGAAATTTGTACCCTCTGGATATAATTCGAAGCACCCAGAGGTCTGACGTGATGGACTCCCATGCCGCTAAGTGTTCCGAGAAGCACCCCCCGACTGCCTCCAGAGTGGAGCAGCCGGGCAACCCTTCAGGGCTGCTGCGTGGGCCAGTCAGAGAAGGATTCTCTGGACCCAAAGTTCCTCGGAGCCCCTCTGCCCCTGGGGCGGTGTCCTCCCCGTCCTCCTCTGCCACGGAAGGACTGGTTGTCCGGAGCGGGTTGGGAATGTTGCGATTTCCGGAACCACATCTTCTTCTGACCCTTTTGGTTCTTCGAAAGGGACCGCTGGGGAGCAGAGAAGCAGACTCTGACGGCAGACATCTTCCTGTCCTTCTCGCTCTGGACTAGCGTCTTGCGAACGGTTTTGCCAAACAAGGCAGAACCATCGAAAGGGGCATTCGCAAAGGACGCTTTAAAGGGCTCCGCAAAGTCACAATGCCGGAGCCAGGCCTGACGTCTCATGACTAGGCCCGCTCCGCTAGCTCTAGCAGCTCCCTCGGTGGCGTGGGACAATAGCCGCATAGAGGTATTTGAAATGGATCTCAGAGTGGCCATTCGGGTGGAGTACAACTGTTTGTCCTCCGCCGACATGGACTCAGGGGGGTAGGCAGCATATTCTTTGATAAGATCCCGCTGCATCCTGATATCGTGTACCATATAGTTCAGGGACCTTACCGAAAAGGTCGCTGAACTAAAAACTCGCTTCCCTAAGCGATCCATCGAGTGGGACTCCTTGCTCGGTGGATGGACCGAGGGGCTCTCCTGAGCTAGTTCCCTCTTCGTGGCTACCGCCATCAACATGGCATCTACGGGGGGACCCTTGCTCCAGTGGGACCGGTCTGCGGGGGGGCTCAATATCCTGTCCGGGCATTTAGGGACTGGCTCCACAGTGTCCGGGTCCTTCCACGCCTTGGTGGTAATAAGGTCCACCAGGGGGTCGGCCGTAGGGGACACCCAAGAGGTAGACGGGCCTGCTTCGAATGCCTCCAGAAACACGGACTCGTCGGAGGAAGCCTTGGGGGCAGACCACCCACCTCTGATCCTAAGCATTTCCATGATGTCTCCAATGGAGACATCCTCAGGGGGTGATCTTGGGGAGCCTTCCCCTTCATCCAAGTCCGTGTCCTCAGTTAAGGACTCAGGGGAGTCCACGTGCTTCCTCTTACACTTGTGCTTGCGTGGCACTTCCTCGGGGGGGGCTGTCGGAAGAGGTCTTGCCAGCAACATCTTGTTCCAATGGAACAACCTGGGACATCGAAGCAGGCTGTCCCTGTGGCTGGGTGATGGAAGCCTGGCCCAGCAGAGAGGGAGTGCAGGGTGGAGCCGAGACAAGGGCCGGGGGTCCGGATGCTCTCGACAGAGCCCTCTCCACTACATCGAAGGCCGAGGGGGAACCGCTCTCCCTGGGCTCTGAGAGCCGACTCCCACTCGGATCCGATGAAGGGATCGGAGCCGGTGCCGAGACCGTCGGATCCGAAGGACCAGTGTGCTCCGACCTGGATGGAGCCAAAGGCACACTGAATCCCTCGGATCCGAAGCTCAGTCCATGGCTCTGAGAGGTCGGATCCGACAGACGTACCAAGTACTGTCAGTGCCGACCCACCCCCGGCTCCGACGCTGCCCAGCTCCGAACGCTCTGAACCCGGGAAGCGGGTCGGAGAAGGAGCAATCGGAGCAAAAAAGGGTGTCGAGCTCCCCCCCGAAGGGGGGGGAGGCAAGAGCACTCCCATCTGCAGCTGGGCCTGGATGAACCTTCGCATCATCTGGTCCAAGTCTGCATCTGACATACTGTAAGTCGATCTCGATGAGGCCACCGAGGCAGGCCTGGAATGCCGCCTCGATGACCTCGATGGAGATCGGGCCTCCTCCTCCTCGGGTCCTGGGGAGAAACAAGGAGATTGGAGCTGAGGAGGAGGAGACCTAGAAGCTGTGGAGGGAGAAGCCCGCTTAGCCGGCGGGGCCGAAGAGGAGGCCTCGGCCCGCCGCTTGTGGTGCTTCTCCCTCTGTTTCTCCCTTCTGTCCTCCCTGTCCGCTGGCACTTTAGTGGGAGTTTGAGTCCCGGCCGAAGGAAGGGGGGCAGGAGTGGCTACCACCAGAGGCTGTGGTAGTGCCACGGGAGGAGCGGGGGCCAAAGACGAGTCCGGGGGCAAAAGTCCCGCCAGGACCAGCTTCGACCTCCACTCTTTCAGTGCCCTGGGGTTGAACGCTGCACAAATGGTACAGCCTGAGGAGAGGTGTTCAACCCAAGGCACCGAACGCACCGTGTGTGGCCATCAGCTGGGGAGAGCTTATGGCCACACTCGGTACATTTTGAAAAAAATAGCTTTTGGGGCCTCTGCCATACTGGAGAAGAAAAGTACTACACAAGCACACAGGCCCTAAAACACTAACACACACACACTCACTAATGACCAGCAAGGGGAGGGAAAAAACTATATAAAAGGTACAAATAATAAAGGGAACCCAACACTTACACACTATTTTAAGTCTAAAGACAGAAAAGAAGGAAGAAAATACACTAACAAATCGCTAAGAGCTCTGAAAATCCAGCTACTCACAAGCGCGGCAAACTAGATCTGAGGTCATGGAGGGTTGGCAGGGGATTATGGGTGAGGGGAGGAGCTAGGATCCATTGGCTATGAAACAAGTTGCCGGCTCAGATCCGATATTGGATCCAAGACCCACAGGTTGCTGACAAATGAAGTCCCTACTTCAGATCATTATTTTTACCAAAGGGAACGATGAAGCATTCTTTGCATTCACTTTGAGATCATGACTAAGACACCAGACGTTGGTCTATATAAGACCATCCTGGAGTATTCTGACATGATTTGGAGATTCAATAACTGCACCTAGCTTGCAGTCGTCTGCAAACTTGGTCAGTCAAAACCCTTTAGTTTTGTCTTGAAGTTCTGAGAAGTATATACCAAACAGGAGGTGGCCCAGCACTGATCCCTGTGGCACCCCACTGGTGACAGGTCTGCTGGCTGATGTGGAGTCAGCCACTTTGACAGTGTGTCTCTGGTTTGTGAGACAGTTGGCAACCCATCTTACAATAAAGTGGTTTACATTCAGTTTGCTAAGTTTATCGGTAATGTCCGAGTGTGGGATTGTATTGAAAGCCTTTGCCAAGTTGAGGTACACTGTGTGCACAGATATGCACTCATCAATAGCCCTGGTGATATTTTCGAAGAAATCCACCAGCTTTAGCAGGATCTGCCCTTGATGAAGCCAGATTGGGTTGGATCCAGGGTTTGGATGTCTTTATTTATGAGGTCTGTGATGATACGTTCCATGGCCTTACAGATGATGCTGGTCAGACTTATGGATCTATAATTAGCTCAGTCTGTTGCTAGGCCACCTTTGTGGAGGGGAATATCTTGTTGCTGTTCTCCATTCTGCATGAACAAAGCCTGTGGTTAGGCTGCGATTGAAAAGGGTACTTAATGGTGATGCTAGTCCATGTTTTAGCCTCTTTATAAGACAGCCTGGGATGCCATCTGGTCCCACAAACGCTGTGTTGTTTGCCTTGGACATGGCTTTAATGATGTGCTGTTCAGATATGCAGGGTGGGGGAAAAGTTTGGGGCAAGGTTTGTGATCATTTTGGAGGGGAAAAGGGAGTCACATTTTCACCAAACCTATCCACTAGCAGGTTTGCTATCTCTGTGGGGTCAGTGTGTGTGATACCTTTGGTCACTAGTTCGGCACATGCTTGGGTCCTAGCTTTTAGGCTACATATGTAGCTGTAAAAGGCCTTATGGTTATCCTTGGCTGAGCTTGTTAAGTTTTTTCTCAGAGATGCCCTTACAGGATTTGACATGCTGTCTTATTTGTCTGTTGAGGCTGAGGAGGGTGCTTTTCCATTGTTGGGGCCTCACCTTTGTTTTCTTGGTCAGCAACTTTTTGCACTTGTAAAGTTTGTTGATGCTGGATGCCCACCACAGCGGCTTGATTTTACTTGGGGCTTTGGCTTTGATTTCTGGTAAAGCCATGTTTATACACTTATGCAAGTGATTACACAGGGCTTTAGTGTAAACATTAGTATAGTTATCACTCCCAGCTGGGGGTGGGGCTTGGAATGCATTTATAGCTTCACCTAGGAGGGTAGAGTTTGCCTTGGTGAAAGGTTTTTTTTAGTCTGATTTCGCCCTTTGTGAGTTCTGGTGTTAGTTGCCAGCTCGAAGGTGACTGACATGTGGTCAGATTTAACTAATGATGGTCCACCAGTTGCGGCAATGCATCTGTTTGTCACATTAGTGAGGACTAGATCTAGTATGTTTGTTCCTCTTGTTGGGGTTTGAACAATTTGTTCCAGGGTATTTAAGTCAATAAGTCAAGGAACTTTTGTGTTAGTGAGTTAAGGTTAGAGTAGGTTTCCCAGTTGATGGCCACATAATTGAAATCTCCCATAACCAGAGTGTTCAGGAATATTTAGATTAACTCCAGTTTGGTCAAGTAGGCTTCGTGCATGTCATGACCCATGGAGGGGGACCTATAACTGGCTATGACTTGAGCAGGGAACTTACCCACAGTAACCTGAAATTGGAGCAACTCCATGGAGTTTTCCAGTCTAACTAGACGGGAGGTGAATTTATCTCTAATATAGATAGAAACACTGCCTCCTTTGGTTCTCACACATTTGTTTTGTGGTCTGAAGGTGTGGAAGACATTGTAGCCTTACAAGACCGGAGTGCTCTCTGAGGCCTTGAACCCAGTTTCTCTGATTGCACAGATATCTACATCTTCCAGTGATAGAAGTGCTTCCAGGGTGTACAATTTTTGGCTTAACCTCCTAGCGTTTAGCATCATGACCCTTTTATTGTCCTGGTTGGTTAATTTCACATCGGTAATGTTGTTTTTGAGTCCTTGCCTAAAAAAAGGCACTATGGGGGAGACAAGAGCCTTTGCCAGCAGCCGAAAGCCTACTGGTGCCAGGTGCAAACTGTTTCTGGCAAAGCAGCGAGGTTTGTTGACCACAGCTTCCCAGGCTGACAAGAACTGGATCCTGTTTGAATGACACCAAAACTGAGACAATTATTGAAATCAATCATTTTTTGTTTATACTGTGTCATCATTCTAGGTGAGGGTAGTATGCTGCTTAAGGCTAGGGACATTCCTGCCTGGGACACATACTCAAGAGAGTTCCCACCATGTCTCTCTTCATATAGTCCAGTGAGGTATGTCTCAGGTCATTCACTACAACATGAAGTATGACAGAGTCATAACTGTACTTGTTGCTGACAGACCTGAGTGCATGCGTGATTTGACGAATTCTGGCACTGGACAGGTAGCTGACCATGACTTTCTCCTTGTCCAACCTGGTGAATAAGACATCCGTATGTCTCACTACTGAGTCTCCAATGACAAGAAAATTAGTTTTTTGAGTGTTACGCCTTATGGGCTTGGTGGGTAAGACAGTGGTGTTGCTACGTGCCATGGGTGCTGTAGGGACTGTGTTAGTTGTAGCAGTTTTAGAGGTCTCTGGTGTTTTGGTAAGTTTTTTGAGGGAACCTCCACATATGTAGATTTATGCCTTTGATGCATATTATGTGTATGAATAGCAATAGTGAGAGATCATAGACAAGAACACGCAGCTCTTGTGGGATTGCTGTACCTCCACTGACCAGGCTTAGCTTAAGCTACCCTCGAACCACAAAATCTATGAAGCAGGTGGGAGTACAGTTAGGACCAAGTTCAAAACACAAGATCATGAAATGTCTCAGTTAGATACACAAAGGGACAGAAGAGTCCGACAACTTTTATACCAGGCCCTTGAAGATCCCAGTTAAAGACAGTTTGAAGTCTGTAGTTTTATTAAAATAAATAAATTAAATTTCAGAGATTTAGTGTTAAATTATTAAGTAAAATTCATATGCTTGTTGCTGTAAAATTAATTAGCTTTTATTATTATTATTATTATTATTATTATGAAAACGTAGAAGGAGCAGGTACCCTTCTAACAAAGCTTGGTTTAGCTGGGTAGTTTCTGTAAAATCTAACAACTGGGGATTCCAGGAGATGCTTCAAGTTCTGCAGTCCCTTACTTTTTTCTTGCAGATTTTTAAAAGTTCTGCAGACGGTTTGCCAAAGAGGAACTTGCTGTCAAGGGGGGCATCCAGGATCAGGGCCATAAAGGCCTGAAAAAGTGACTGGGCAAATGCTTGCCAGTCAGGCTGGTCTTTCACTGGGGCAGATAAATGCCTGTTTTTTTTTTGTTTTCTCTTGAGAGAAGGAGTCTTTTGAGCAGTCTGAGAGGCTGAGAGTGTGGTGTCAGATGTCAGGCCAGGGGTTGAAGTACCTTCCTCGGAAACTAAAGGCGGCTGTGCAGGTGAGCCCCCCCCCCCCGACATCAGCGGAGGCCGACATCGTGCAGACTGGAGAAACAAGGACGGCGTCCGATATGGTACCAGCCGAAGTTGCCAGTTCTTTCGGACTTTCCTCAGCCCCTAGACTGGTAGCTGGTGGGACGTCTGAAGTTGGAGGCACAGTATCAGGCCTAGAGACTTTGGCCTTCTTTTTAGGTGGCTCCACCTCAATGGCCCATTCAGGTTCCATATCGAGGGCCAGGCATTTCAGACGTTGGTTCTCCTTGAATAATTTAAGGGCTGCTGCACTACATACAAGGACATTATTGCAGAATGTGAATATCTGAGATCTTCCTTCGGCCAGAGCTATTACCCCAATGATTTTTTAACTAACATTATATCAGAAGTGAAAAATGGGTGGGGTCCTAGAAATAAACCTATCCTAGGATCTGAGATTGGTGATAGCTATAATTTGAAAATAAAAATGGACAAAAAAGAACAGACTGATTACAGTTCTGTTATGTGTTTGGAGTAAAATAAGGATTTTTTTATCATCAATGGTTGTTGTTTGTCTTTCGGCTTTTTCCGGTAAGGGGTCGCCACAGCGGAACTCCGGTCCACTAATGATTGGCAGTAGATTTTTCGAAACGCCGAGGTGCCAGCTCAACGTCCAACCTTCAACGAAGGTACACCCATTTACACACGCATGTCTTTCGAGCGCTACCCAACCGCAGAGAGGATATGCAGACTCCACACAGAAGGCACTCCCAAGCCCAGCTGAGAATCGAATGGGAGAACCTCTTGCCGTGAGGTAAAAACACTACCGCCATACCACCGTGGGTATTATTCAAAAATATCGGGATCTCTTTAGTAAGATGCCAGATACCCTTGATATTTTTAAAAACAACTTAAAGTTTGTACATACAAAGGGAACCTGTTTTAAGAACTATTATGAATCTGATAATGTTGGGAATAGCAAAGGAAAACCAGGTATAAGGAAAGTGGGAACTTTCAAATGTGGTAGTTGCACGCACTGTAACTATATTAGTAATAAGAAGAGTCGATTCGTCCAGGCGAGGGAAAGAATTAACATCACAACATTATTATAACTGTAATACGGGGGGTCGTTAATACTTGTATATGTCATTGTTGTTCTGAAGAAATCTAGATTCACTAGATGAAAGCGCTCAACTAATAGTGTCATCGTTGGTGCATGGTTTTTTAATAAAAGAAACTAACTGCAGTACTATCGTGGTTCCTGACTCGTTGAGCTGTGTTGGGCTTACAAGTTGTGAGTTGTGTTGTGGACTTCAGGAACTTTTGTGTGAGTTTACTTGTACATGTCATTGTGGTGCTTTTTATGTCAACATTATTATAACTGTAATACGGGGGGGTTGTTGACACTTGTACATGTCATTGTGGTGCTTTTTATATCAACATTATTATAACTGTAATACGGGGGGTCGTTAACACTTGTACATGTCATTGTGGTGCTTTTTATGTCAACATTATTATAACTGTAATACGGGGGGTCATTAACACTTGTACATGTCATTGTGCTTTTTATGTCAACATTATTACTGTAATACTGGGGGGTCGTTAACACTTGTACATGTCATTGTGGTGCTTTTTATGTCAACATTATTATAACTGTAATACGGGGGGGTCATTAACACTTGTACATGTCATTGTGGTGCTTTTTATGTCAACATCATTATAACTGTAATACGGGAGGTCATTAACACTTGTACATGTCATTGTGGTGCTTTTTATGTCAACATTATTATAACTGTAATACGGGGGGTCATTAACACTTGTACATATCATTGTGGTGCTTTTTATGTCAACATTATTATAACTGTAATACGGGGGGGTCATTAACACTTGTACATGTCATTGTGGTGCTTTTTATGTCAACATCATTACAACTGTAATACGGGGGGGGTCATTAACACTTGTACATGTCATTGTGGTGCTTTTTATGTCAACATTATTATAAATGTAATACGGGGGGTCATTAACACTTGTACATGTCATTGTGGTGCTTTTTATGTCAACATTATTATTGTAATACTGGGGGGTCGTTAGCACTTGTACATGTCATTGTGGTGCTTTTTATGTCAACATTATTATAACTGTAATACGGGGGGGGTCGTTAACACTTGTACATGTCATTGTGGTGCTTTTTATGTCAACATTATTATTGTAATACTGGGGGGTCGTTAACACTTGTACATGTCATTCTGGTGCTTTTTATGTCAACATTATTATAACTGCAATACGGGGGTTCATTAACACTTGTACATGTCATTCTGGTGCTTTTTATGTCAACATTATTATAACTGTAATACGGGGGGGGTCATTAACACTTGAACATGTCATTGTGGTGCTTTTTATGTCAACATTATTATAACTGTAATACGGGGGGGGTCGTTAACACTTGTACATTTCATTGTGGTGCTTTTTATGTCAACATTATTATAACTGTAATATGGGGGGGTCATTAACACTTGTACATGTCATTGTGGTGCTTTTTATGTCAACATTACTATAACTGTAATACGGGGGGGGTCGTTAACACTTGTACATGTCATTGTGGTGCTTTTTATGTCAACATTATTATAACTGTAATACTGGGGGGGGTCATTAACACTTGTACATATCATTGTGGTGCTTTTTATGTCAACATTATTATAACTGTAATACGGGGGTTGTTAACACTTGTACATGTCACTGTGGTGCTTTTTATGTCAACATTATTATAACTGTAATACGGGGGGGTCGTTAACACTTGTACATGTCATTGTGGTGCTTTTTATGTCAACATTATTATAACTGTAATACTGGGGGGGTCATTAACACTTGTACATATCATTGTGGTGCTTTTTATGTCAACATTATTATAACTGTAATACGGGGGTTGTTAACACTTGTACATTACATTGTGGTGCTTTTTATGTCAACATTATTATAACTGTAATACGGGGGGGTCGTTAACACTTGTACATGTCATTGTGGTGCTTTTTATGTCAACATTATTATAACTGTAATACGGGGGGTCATTAACACTTGTACATGTCATTGTGGTGCTTTTTATGTCAACATTAGTATTCTAATACTGGGGGGTCGTTAGCACTTGTATATGTCATTGTGGTGCTTTTTATGTCAACATTATTATAACTGTAATACGGGGGGGGGTCGTTAACACTTGTACATGTCATTGTGGTGCTTTTTATGTCAACATTATTATTGTAATACTGGGGGGTCGTTAACACTTGTACATGTCATTCTGGTGCTTTTTATGTCAACATTATTATAACTGTAATACGGGGGTTCGTTAACATTTGTACATGTCATTCTGGTGCTTTTTATGTCAACATTATTATAACTGTAATATGGGGGGGGTCATTAACACTTGAATATGTCATTGTGGTGCTTTTTATGTCAACATTATTATAACTGTAATACGGGGGGGTCGTTAACACTTGTACATGTCATTGTGGTGCTTTTTATGTCAACATTATTATAACTGTAATACGGGGTTGTTAACACTTGTACATTTCATTGTGGTGCTTTTTATGTCAACATTATTATAACTGTAATATGGGGGGGCTGTTAACACTTGTACATATCATTGTGGTGCTTTTTATGTCAACATTACTATAACTGTAATAC
Organism: Protopterus annectens; assembly: GCF_019279795.1. NCBI lineage: Eukaryota > Metazoa > Chordata > Ceratodontiformes > Protopteridae > Protopterus > Protopterus annectens. The sequence continues at coordinate 124,488,473 of NC_056746.1, read as the reverse complement.
GGGGGGGGTCGTTAACACTTGTACATGTCATTGTGGTGCTTTTTATGTCAACATTATTATTGTAATACTGGGGGGTCATTAACACTTGTACAGTCATTCTGGTGCTTTTTATGTCAACTTTATGATAACTGTAATACGGGGGGGGTCGTTAACACTTGTACATGTCATTGTGGTGCTTTTTATGTCAACATTATTATTGTAATACTGGGGGGGTCATTAACACTTGTACAGTCATTCTGGTGCTTTTTATGTCAACATTATGATAACTGTAATACGGGGGGTCATTAACACTTGTACATGTCATTGTGGTGCTTTTTATGTCAACATCATTATAACTGTAATACGGGGGGTCATTAACACTTGTACATGTCACTGTGGTGCTTTTTATGTCAACATTATTATAACTGTAATACGGGGGGGTCATTAACACTTGTACATGTCATTGTGGTGCTTTTTATGTCAACATTATTATAACTGTAATATGGGGGGTCGTTAAAATTTGTACATGTCATTGTGGTGCTTTTTATGTCAACATTATTATAACTGTAAAACGGGGGGGTCATTAACACTTGTACATGTCATTGTGGTGCTTTTTATGTTGGAAAAACTAAGAGAGTGCTGAAAAAACGCATTTATGAACATATGTATGCCATTAAACACGAAGCTGATACCAATTCTTTAGTGAAGCACCACAGAGAATGCAACAATAGTAGTTTTACTTTTTATGTACAAGTGCATAAAAATCCAAGAGGGGGACAATGGCAGCACCTTTTAAAGCACCGTGAACTTTATTGGCAATTTTACCTACAAGCCAACAGATTTCCTAGTTTAAAAGGGGTGATTTCCATTGTCCCAGTTTTAAAATTAAAGTCAGTAAAGTTATAGAATTTGGTATGTATGACTGGATCTATGACACTTTTTATGTTTCACTGTTATGTATGCATGTATATTATAAGGTACTGTGTCATGGATATTACTGTGAAACTACACATTCATATGTATTTTTAAACCTGTACACATCTTTTATATTTTATAATTGCTAATCAATAGAACGATGAACAATGTTCCTTTAAGACATTCAATTGATGTTTTAATGACTCTACCAATTATTTTAATTGGATGGCACACTGGTGCTGCAGTGGCGTTGTCGCCTCGCAGCAGGAGGTTCTCCCATTTGATTCTGGGCTTGAGTGCCTTCTGTGCAGAGTCTGCAGCCCCCCAGCATTTGTGTGGGTTTTCTCTGGGTCCTTTGGTTTCCTCCCACATTATAAAGACATGTATCTAGAGCATTTCTCCCCGGGCCTCCACTGAAAATTGGCTTAATTCCAAGTCGGACTTTCCCAGTAAACAAATGTTAAATAAATAACTAAATTGTATGGGATGGCATAAAAGGATGTTAAAAACATTTGATTTTAGTACAAGTTCAGTCATGATCAAAAGCACTTAACTGGTTGATTAAAGTGGATTTTGTCAATCGTCGGGTGCTGTGGTGATTTGTGAAAGTTTTAGCTAAAGGCATTGTTTTTTTCATTTCTTGGCCATTTATCTTTGCCTCAGCCGTATTTGTGCTTTATTTACATAGACAGATAGATATATATATGTATATGTATATATATATATATATGTATATATATATATATATATATATATATATATATATATATATATATATATTATGTATATCTATATATGTATATATATATATATATACACATACACACACACACACACACACATATATATATATATACACACACACATATATATATATATATATATATATATATACATACATATATAGATATATATACATATGTATATATATATATATATATATATATATATACATATGTGTGTATATTTATATATATATATATATATATATATATATATATATATATATATATATATATATATATATATATATATATATGGGTCTACTTCATTTGCCCTAACTTCCGATTGACCGACACCCGTTTGTCTGAGACCATTTGACGAAATTTCATTTGACCGGCAAGTATTATTGGCAAGAAAATGGGATACGCCCCCTTCCCCACTGTAGTGCGACCCTGGAGTTAGAATATATAGTTGGGGGGTGTGGGTGTGGGGGGTGAGAACCCACTTACTTTTGTTTTACTAAGCAATATTAAAGCAAAACTAAGCAATATAATATGAAATTAAGTGGGGAGGCTTCACCCCCCATTGTGGGGGGCTGTGCCCCCCACACCCCCCTAACTATATATTCTCACTCCAGGGTCACACTACAGTGGGGAAGGGGGCATATCCCATTTTCTTGCCAATAATACTTGCCGGTCAAATGAAATTTCATCAAATGAAATTTCGGTCAATTGGTCTCGGGCAAATGGGTGTCGGTCAATCGGAAGTTAGAGCAAATGAAGTAGCCCCATATATATATATATATATATATATATATATATATGTATATAAAATTATGACATTTCATTGATACTTCATAATTCCAAAACACAAATCAAACTGTTAACAGTTCAAAACATTACATGATTGAACACACAAAAACAAAATGCATAATTGGCAAGTCCCCTACACCCCTCCTAATTATATATACAAACTCAGAGACTACACTACTGTGGGGAAAGGGTTCATTTTCCAAACCGTGCTGTTCTGCGATCTAGCTAAAAAAAACACAGTACTGCAAATTTTCACTTTTGATGTAATAAAACACTGATCACATGTTTGAGAACCGTGTGTGTGTGTGTGTGTGTGTGTGTGTGTGTGTGTGTGTGTGTGTGTGTGTCTCTCTGTGTATACACACTGCAGTTCTGTATCATTGCCCCCACTTACCTAGCCTGAAGCCTTTTGAAATTTATACTTGCATTGTTAAAACTTGGACTGCTTCAACAATTAAGCATTAGACTCATCATATCCCCTTGAAAATATTTCACTCTAAGTAATTTTAATCCTGCATACGTAAATCATAGGAGAAATGCCCTCTTTACTGAATTTAAATCTTTAAGCTTTACCCACGTCATGCAGGGCAAAGACACCAAACCAGTTGTATGAGACATTCTCACACCTATTCATACCATCTGCATGTCAAGTCAAAGTGAACTTTACTGTCATTCAGACCACACAATAGTGCAACTGAATGAAATTATGTTACTTCATAGGTTCATAGGTAGGTACTAGGCTATTGGCCCAAGGGCCTAAGTAAGCCTAGCCAATAAGGTTCCCTGGCTTATGCCACCCAAGAAAGTTATTTTCCTGTGCCTCTGTCGAGCAGAGCCACAGAAGTCATTCCCGGGGTGTATTTCCTATTTCCCATCCACTCATCAAGATTTTTCTTGAAGAGTGCTAATGAGGAACTTTGCTTGACATAGATGGGTAGCTTGTTCCAGAGTATGGGAAGTCTCTGGGACAGGAATCTATCCCTCCAGCATGTCCTGTTTATTGTGGTGACAAGGTTTAGGTCCCTAGAGCGTGTAGCTTGGAGGGATTAGGATTTATTTAGGTGTAGCATGTCCAACAGCTCTGGGTTTGACATAGCTTTATATGTTACGCAGAGATCACCTCGGAGCAGGCGATATGCTATGGAGTAAAGCTGGAGTTTTTTGAGACGGACAGTGTAGAGCATTTGTTTGAGGCCAGTAATCCTTTTTGTGAGGTACTTCTGTGGCCTTTCCAGCTGCTGCAGATGTCTTGTGAGGTACATTCCAAAAGGGGCGTTGTACTCTATAATGGGTCTAATGAGTGTCGAGTAGAGGAGAACAATGACCTCTTTTTTCCTGGATGGGAACCCTTTTGTGATGAGGGTTGCCACGTAGAAGGATTTCCTGACTACTGTGGCGATGTGATTATCAAAGGAGAGACTACTGTCCACCTGGGTCCCAAGGTCTCATCACACATTTGGCATTATGCAGACTGTCGCCTATGTGGTAGTTCATAGGTACAGAGTTTTTACCAAAGGGGATGACAATGCACTTTTTGGCATTGAGCTTGAGGCCTAGGCTCTGACACCTGGCATCTGTCTCAGTGAGGCCCTTCTGTAAGATGTCCACATCATTTGGGGACTCAACTATGGCTCCTAATTTGCAGTCATCTGCAAACTTCATTAGCCAAAGGCCTTCTGTGTTAGTCTGTACTTCAGAGAAGTAGATACCAAACAGGAGAGGTCCCAGGACTGAACCCTGTGGTACTCCACTTGTCATTGGTTTGAAGTTAGATTTGGAGTCTGCAACTTTTACAGTGTGGGTTCTGTCAGTGAGCCAGTTGGCAACCCATCTTGTGATGTAGGGATTTATACCTAGTTTAGTGAGTTTAGCTATAATTCAAGAATGGGGGATGGTGTCAAAAGCCTTGGCAAGGTCAAAATAGGCTGTGTGAACCGCCTTACCCTTGTCTACGGTTTGGTGATTGACTCAAAGAAGTCGATCGGTTTCAGGAGACATGATCTGCCTTTCACAAATCTGAACTGGGTGGGGCCCAGTGTTTGGAGGTTACCAATTTCTTTGTTTATGAGTTCCATGATGACACGTTCCATGGCCTTACAGACCAAGCTCGCCAGGCTAATAGGGTGATAGTTCATGAGATCAGTGGTGGTTCCCCCTTTGTGGAGTGGGATAACTGTTGCTGTGCATCATTCAGTGGGCACAAAGCTTGATGTGAGACTATGACTGAACATGGTGCTTAGGTGGGGAGCCAGTTTGTGTAAAACGCAGCCTGAGATGTTGTCCTGTCCCATGGATGCTGTGTTTTTGGCTTTAGAGAGTGCAGCTTTTACCTGCGTAGTTGTGATTAAATGGACTCTGCATTCTTCCTGTATAGATATGGGCTCTTTAGGGGGTGAGGGGGTAAAGTTACCACTGAACCTATCTGCCAGGATGTTGGCAATACCAGTTGGTTCTGTAATTTTCATGCCGTTGTGCTATAACTCAGAGCAGATCTGGGTATTGCCATTGAGATTCCTGACATAGCTATAGAATGCTTTGTGGTTGTCCCTAGAATAAGTGGAGATTTTGTTTTCGTAGCTAGCTTTGGAGGATATTATAGGGGATCTCAGCTTCTTACTGAGGCTGACCAGGGAACTCCTCCACTCATGGGATTTTACTCTCCTTTGCAACAAACTCAATGTGCATACAACATATACTGATAACATTAATACAACAGTAACACATATCCTAAAGCTAATCCAGCAATAACAGTAAGACATTTATGCAGTGCAGTAACAAGTACAATGACATTTACCAAGACTATTCCACTTACATGTCTTCATCAGTACCCAAAATATTGCACAGATAATATATTGCACATATCAGAATCTGACCATTTTCAAATTGCACGGAATGCTAACTTGGCATCATTAATATTGCACATAAGGTATAATATTGTACTTTCACAGAGTTATTGCATATGTCTGTGAATTACTTCAGCATTGTAACTCCAGACCTCAGTGACCAGCATGGTGTATCTTATTACTGGAGTTCAGAAGTCTGATGGCTTGTGGAAAAAAGCTTCTATTAAATCTGGTGGTTTTTAAAATGTAAGCTATGGTATCTCCCGCCTGAAGACAAACACAAGAATAAACTATGGGCAGTGTGAGTGCAGTCTTTGACTATTTTCATTGCTCTGCTGAGACACCGAGCAGAGTTCAAGTCCCGGACAGATGGGAACGTGGACCTGATTATTCTATCTTCCACTTTCACCACCCTCTGGAGAGATCTGCAATCTGAAACTGTGCAGTTTTCATACCACACTGAGAGATTACTAGTCAGGATGCTTCTGATGGTGCCCCTGTAGAAGGTTGTGAGAACTGAAGGTGGTAGTTTTGCCCTCCTCAAACTTCTTAGAAAGTGTAGACGTCGTTGTGCCTTCCTGACAATTTGATTAGTGTTTCTTGACCAAGACAAGTCTTCAACGATATGCACCCCAGGAACTCGGTGCTCTTCACCCTTTCCACTGCTTCTCCTTTGATTGTGAGTGGAGAATGAGCCTTGCGACTCTTCCTGAAGTCTACTATTATCTCCTTTCTTTTATTCACATTGAGAGCCAGGTTGTTGTTGTCACATCAGACAATCAGTTGGTCCACCTCCTCCCTGTAGGCTTTTTCGTCACCGTTGCTGATAAGACCCACCACTGTAGTATCATTCCCAAACATAATAGTGTGGTTTGTGTTGTACCAAGTGATGCAGTCATGTGTCAGCATGGTGAACAGCAGGAGACTCAGGACACATCCTTGAGGTACTCCAGTGTTCAGTGTGATGCTCATCAGGTGGTGTTACCTAGTGATGCAGTCGTGTGTCAGGATGGTGAACAGCAGGGGACTCAGGACACATCCTTGAGGTACCCCCGTGTTCAGTGTGAGGTTTATTGAGGTGTTGTTACCTAGCGATGCAGTCATGGGTCAGCAGGGGACTCGGGACACATCCTTGAGGTGCTCCGGTGCTCAGTGTGATAATCATGGAGGTGTTGTTGCCTATGCATACCTTTTGTGGTCTGTCAATAAGAAAGCCCAGAATCCAGTTGCATACAGGAGTGCTAACACCCAGATGAACCAGTTTCTCAATCAGGTGTTGGGGGATGACCGTGTTGAAGGCTAAGCTGAAGTCAACACATAACAGTTTTTGTTCTCCAGGTGTGCCAAAGATAAATGAAGTGCCAGTGAGATGGCATCTGCCATACAGCAATTGGATCGATAAGTGAAATGGAGTGAGTTCAGTGTTGCAGGAAGACTTGATGTTAAGTAGTCTTTGACCAACCTCTCAAAGCAATTCATTACAGTGGAGGTGAGAGCTACTGGAAAGTAGTCATTCAGGCATGAGTGTGAGGGTGGAGACTTCTTGGGCAGTGGTATAATGGTTGTATTACTGAAGCACTTGAGCATTGTGGCCTGATGGAGAGAGATGTTGAATATGTCTGTGAGAACAGTAATTAATTGGTGCGCATGGTCCCTGAGTACCCAACCCAGAATATTGTTGGGACTAGCTACTTTTCTTGGGTTTACTCATCGCACATACCATGATGACGTTTTTTTCCACTCATATTACAAAATTACACTTGCAAGTACATTGTATTCACAAGCTTCCTTCAAGCACTAGCCATGCCTTTTAATCAACATAATTAAAAGTATATTCAGCAACAAAAAGCAGAATTATAATTCAAGATTCCTCTTCTGCAAGATCATTTCAACATCATGTGCCTTTCCACATTTCACTTGAAAATACAAAGCCATCTGAATATGAGTGGTTACTGTTCAATTCTTCATTTATTACTCTAATATGTAACATCATCATTTATTTACTCAAAATCATGATAAATAGTCATTCACAGAAAGAATAGTCCCTAACCCACACACAAGCAAATCCAGCCACTGCTACAGCTTGTTTTCTCCTTGTTTCCTCTAGTGTTCATATCCAACGCTCCTTCTCCACTAACCATTCCTCTGAAATCTCAAGTCTATATTAGAACATCAAAGTCTTGAAACTTCGAATGTTCTAATATCGACCCCTATTCAGCAAACGCTGAAAACAGCAAAGCTGCAGAACACCGAATTTTTTCCTACGGAAAGAATTTGGTTGGCTGTTTCTGTGGCTTCGCTATTTTAAGCACTGTGGTGGAAAGTTACGAGTCGGGTTCAACTAAGTGTGCGATTGTGTGGACGTGAGGGTTAGGGCACGGGTTAGGTAAGTGTGCGATTGTGATAGACGTTAGGGTAGGGGCAGGGTAGGTGAGTTAGGGTTAGGGCGAGGGTGAGGGTGAGGTGAGTGTGCGATAGTGGCAGACCTTAGGGTTAGGGTTTGGGTTAAGGTAAGTGGATAGATAGTAGTGTATGTACAGTTTAGTGTAGGGTTAGATGTAGGATTTTAAGTGTGTGTGTGTGTGGATTGCTGTTTTTTTGGTGTGCTTGTGTTGTGTGTATGTGTTTCAGAACAGCAATTTTTTTCCCTGGGAAAAAATTTGCTGTTCTGCATGTTCGATATTTTAAGCATTCGCTGAATAGGGGTCGATATTAGAACATTCGAAGTTTTAAAACTTCGGTGTTCTAATATAGACCCAATATCTCACATCACCATGTTTATCTCTGTATTCTTACACTAACACCTATGCTAAACCATACAGAGATATGGGCAAGATCGGCTAACACTGACTTCCACTGGATATTCCTGGCAGATGGCTCCATTGGTTAGAACCACATCCACAATACTATCCTTTTTTGGTCTAGTCTTGTTACATTTAGGTAAAATCCTTACCATCTAAGACACCGATCAGCTGCTACTCCCCAACAGAAAAGTTTGGAAATCACAGTTGGTCCTAGCAGATGCAGATCCATGTTACACACTGCATCCTACCTCACCCCTTTATTCTCTCCCCAAGTTCCTTGTCCTACCATATTGAGGAGTCCGGGGGGGGGGGGTGATGCTCAGTACTGCTCCATCAGCATTCACCTCCTCCTCAAACTTAACTGTCAGGTCACTTTGTCTGCTCATTGTTCCTTTCATCTGGTGGTGTTCCCCCACGCTAACCTCTCACATTGCTCCTTTCATGCGGTGGTGGTCCCCCACTCTAACCTCTCACATTGCTCCTTTCATGGGGTGGTGATCCCCCACCCTAACCTCTCAAATTGTTCCCTTCATGGGGTGGTGGTCTCCCACTCTAACCTCTCACATTGCTCCATTCATGGGGTGGTGGTCCCCCACTCTAACCTCTCACATTGATCCTTTCTTGGGGTAGTGGTCCCCCACTATAACCTCTCACATTGCTTTCATGGGGTGGTGGTCCCCCACTCTGACCTCTCACATTGCTCCTTTCATGGGGTGGTGGTCCCCCACTCTAACCTCTCACATTGCTCCTATCATGGGGTAGTGGTACCCCACTCTAACCTCTTACATTGCTCCTTTCATGGGGTGATGGTCCCCCACTCTAACCTCTCACATTGCAGCTATCATAGGGTGGTGGTCCCCTACTCTAACCTCTCATTCAATGTGTTTCTTTATGAATATTTGTACACCTCCTCCATCTCTCCCTTTCATGTCATTCTTAAAAAGCCTGCACTCATATCCGAGCACTTCCATGCCCCATTCTTTTTTTCAATGGGGTCATGTACCTGTTATAACAAATGTTCATCTTCCCCTCCTGCATCACTGCTTTCACTCTGCCAACCTTCCTACCCAAACTCATAGCACTGTAAAGTAATACTACCAGCTATGCTCTGTATGTAATACTACCGGCTACAGTCAGCACATAATACTACCAGCTATACTCACTATGTAATACTACCAGCTATATGCAGTACGTAACATTATCCAGTTATGTTCAGTATGTAATACTAATGACACTCCGTACATAATACTACCTGCTATGCCCAGCATGTAACACCACCCAGCTATGCTCAGTACATAACATTACCCAGCTGTGCTCAGTATGTACCATTACTCAGTTATGTTCAGTATGTAATACTAAGAACTACACTCCTGTACATAATACTACCTGCTATGCTCAGCACGTAACACCATCCAGCTATGCGCAGTACGTAACATTACCTAGTTATGTTCAGTATGTAGTACTAACAACTACACTCAGTACATAATACTACTTTCTATGCTCAGCATGTAACACCATCCAGCTATTCTCTGCATCTAACATTATTCAGTTATGTTCAGTATGTAATACTAAGAACTACACTTTGTACATAATACTATCTGCTATGCTCAGCATGTAACACCACCCAGCTATGCTCAGTACGTAGCATTACCCAGTTATGTTCAGTATGTAATACTAACTACACTCTGTACATAATACTACCTGCTATGCTCAGCATGTAACAACACCCAGCTATGCTCAGTACATAACATTACCCAGCTATGCTCAGTATGTACCATGACTCAGTTATGTTCAGTATGTAATGCTAAGAACTACACTCCGCACATAATACTACCTGCTATGCTCAGCATGTAACACCACCCAGCTATGCTCAGTATGTAACATTTCCTAGTTATGTTCAGTATGTAGTACTAACAATTACACTCAGTACATACTATTACTTGCTGTGCTCAGCATGTAACACCACCCAGCTATGCTCTGTATGTAACATTATTCAGTTATGTTCAGTATGTAATACTAAGAAATACACTCCGTATATAATAATACACGCTATGCTCAGCATGTAACACCACCCAGCTATGCTCAGTACATAACATTACCTAGTTATGTTCAGTATGTAATACTAACAACTACACTCAGTACATAATACTACATGCTATGCTCAGCATGTAACACCACTCAGCTATGTTCAGTATGTAATACCAACAACTACACTCCATACATAATACTACCTGCTATGCTCAGCAGGTAACAACACCCAGCTATGCTCAGTATGTAACATTACCCAGTTATGTTCACTATGTAATACTAACAACTACACTCCATACATAATACTACTTGCTATGCTCAGCACATAACACCGCCCAGCTATGCTCAGCACTACCCTGCTGGGCTGTTTGCTTCTCTTCTGACACAGTTAATACTCCTTATTGTTTTTATTTTGTTTTGTTTTTTCCCCACTTCCGGTTCATCGTTAACCCTCTCCTGGCCAAAGCACCCAAAAACACAGGCTACATATCTTAACTTTCTTTGGATGCCAACTGCTATTCAGCAGTATGTCAAAAGACTTGTACGCAGATATAATGCAAACAAATCTAATGTGTGACCCTACCAACAACCTTGCAAGAAGTAATTATTTAAAAGTCAATCAAACCAGCTTAATAAGAAAAAAAAGTCCTCTCAGCTGAAGCTGATGCCAGCGCAAAACTTCTTCCCCTCCCCTTTTTTCCAAGCAACACAAAATCCCAAAGAGACAAAGCATAACGAGGTGTAATATGTGCTACGTGCTGACACTGTATGCCCTACTTCATTAGCCAAAATCTTTTTAATGGGCACATATGAATAATGTTAGGGATCATAAATCAATCATCAAATTAACAAATATGCAAAAAACGACAAAACAAATAGCCAGCCAAGTTTACCCAAGTGCTGTAGCTAGTTGTCACACAACTCCCACTGCTCCTCCATATTCCATCCCCACTTCCTGCCAAAGCTCCAAGAATTTCTTACTGATCTAAATGTTAGTGCATATTCCAGCTGGCTGCTCATCATCCTACCATCTCCTCTGTTAAAATGGATTTCCTTACACCAGATTTGTGTCTTTAAACTCCCAGATGACTCGCTCTTCACTCCACCTGTCTTACCACAAACGGTACATAATGCCTCTAAGTGCCCTTTCTATCCCTTACAATGTACAAGCGCAATGTCTTCTGCTATCCTACTGCCCCCTGTCTCCTAATGCTGACAGCAGTCCTAGTCCTAACATGCTTCACCAACTTCATATCCCTTTTTATAAGGTCTCCAAAATGGAATGGAGAAATTTAGGTGGGGCCTTACTACTTAAAAGTAAAATAGCCAAGCAACACAAATAAAGGAACAGAATAGCAGAAAATAGTGGCTTCCAGCAATGAACTCCAGATACTCCAAATACTCCAAAGGCTCCAAAAAAATAGCGTACAGAATCTTTTATTACCGCTTTCATCAACTGACTTCCTCAGAATACTTAATACAACAAAAACACACCCTTAAGTACACATTTCAATTAAATAAACAATTAATTAATTAAAAATTTAAAGTTATATTGCAAAAAATGTATATTTACCCAAAATCTAATTTAAAAGTGAAGACAACAAAAGTTCATTATGTTTGTCAATGTGTAGTTTCCTATACTTTAGAAAGCATTTTACATTGATTGTTTCATTAAGACCTGGTGGTACGTCTGCTTTTAATTTTATCTGCCACAAGGTCTCTCTTTGTTCAAGATAATTTTTAAAATCACCAGCCCTTAAATCATGTGTGCAAGCTTCCAAAATGGTAAAAACAAATCTCTTGAAATTTGTGCAAACAATAGAATGTTTAAATAAAGCACTGTTGAGATCTTTACTCTTGATATTGTATAAATGCTCTTTAATCCGTGTGCCTAAACTCCTCGTGGTCATGCCCACATAAAATGCTGGACAGACCGTACATAGAGCAATATATACCACCCCAGAAGCATTGCAAGTAAAATATCCAGGAACCTCAATAGTTCTATCCATAGTAGAGATAAAAATAAAAGAACCTGTGGAAATGTACCTACATATTTTGCAATTATAACAGCAAAACATTCCCTTTTTAATAATGTTAGTTTTACTAGTTGTCACCTTGTTGTATTCAAGCATTTTCTTTATATTGTAATTGTTCCGGTAAACAAAATTTGGTTTATTACCAGCCACTTTGTAGATGTCGTTATTTCCCTGTATTACTCTCCAGTTCTTTTCTATAACTGACTTAATATTGTTAATATTAGTATTCATTCCCAAAGAACAAATCAATCCTGGATCTATAGGCCTGCATTTTTCTTCTTGGTTTATTTTAGATTTGTTTAAAATGGCCGGATAGTGTGTTTCATGTTTGTCAAATATCTCATTGCCACTATCAATTACCAGCTTTTCATCATATCCTCTGTTAACAAAAAGGGAGGCAATAAAAGTAAATTCTTGTATTAAATCTTCAATTCTGCTGGTCATTCGACAGGCTCTAATATATTGGCCCCTTGGAATATTTTTAATAATTTGGAGTATCGGGGCCTTACTACTGTCCTGCACAATAAAAGTATTATAACTACTTCCCATGCGTCCATCTCACTACTGTGCAGTGCAACATTCTACTGACATTCACCACTATGTTCTGCATGACCTACGGTAAGGATAATTATCATTTTAGCACTTCTCCGACTTAAGTGCATACCTTCATCTTTTTTTTCCTGAATAGCTGACCATCTTTGTGCCCCACAGGAATGGCCATTTCTTATTTTGCCTTTTTTGTCTGTGCTTTGGGTTAGTGATTTAGCAGCATCATGGACATTAGCATATCATGTTGTATCTTTAAACAGACCTCGGATGCTTGTGACAAACCCTGCACTCTCAAGAAAGTCAATGCATCTAGGGGAAAAGGAACAAAATTGTTTCTCTGTCCCACTTTCAACAACTTTCAAAAAGGAGAAAAATCCAATGGATGTCAAGTCCTGTTCAATCAGTTAAGGTTACCAGTCACCCAAACAGCCGCCATTTGATGAAGTACTATAAATTAATTTCAAAAACTACACTTAATACATAACAGTTTTGATTAACTTTAGTGTACACGCAGCTCTCAGTTGTAGGACACCATTAAAAATGCACAATCAGAATGCCATGACGCAACCTTCTACACATCAAACTGGGAAACATTTTTATTTATTTACATTTCAGACATTTCTCTAAAAGTATAGCTGTGTTCAAGACTGTTACAATATCAGTGTTCTGCTTGTCTATGAGTGCATGACTGCTCCGTGCAGACTAGTTGCCTTGTTCTGGAAAATTTTCCCTTTCTCAGTACCGTGCGTGAAACTCAAGGGTGTGAAGCTATAAGACAGTCAAGAAGCAGGAAAAACAAAGCACTGGCTTCATACTTACGGAAACATGCCATTTTATTACAAAGCATAGTCAGCAAAACTACAGAAAAATGCACCAAAAGGACCACGGAAAACTCCTTTTAATAAATAAAAGCAAATAAAAGACCAGTATACAGTCCAAATACACAGTGTTTCATGTTGAGCACTTTCATCAATGAATTGACTTCACCAGAACAAACTGAACCTCACCCCTAAAATATTTAAATACTCTTTCTTAACACGCAGTCAATCAGTATCCCTAAGGAATGCACAGCTCACATCCACTTTTTAAAGAAACATGAACCCATTCAATCATAATGAACAAACACTTAGTAAAATCAGTACACTGATTTAAAAATTTTTCTTGCGTAATATTAAACCCAAAAAAACTTTGTCTGTATTAAATAAACACTTTCCTTAGTATTTCACCCTCTTTATACAACACTGTCTCATCATTAAAGAAATTTCTGATGAATGGGGAAAAGAAATACAAACCCCTTTTGAGTTGTTGTGACATCAGAATATGATCCAATGAAGAATACTTTAGGGGTGGGTCAGATAATGGTTGTAGAGAACTTGGAACTGATACTATCTCTGGCATGCAGGCGAACAACTATAGTAAGGCATTCATTATTCAACACAGTCCCTTTTCTAATAGGATTAAACATATTCTATATGAAAATTGGGGAATATTTAAAACGAATAGTGAAATATATAGGAAGGTTGGTGAAAAACCCATATTTTCCACAAAAGTGGGTAAAATTATCAAAGTAACTGTCTTTCGGCTTTTCCTGGTTAGGGGTCGCTACAGCGGAACTCCGGTCCGCTAATGATTGGCAGTAGATTTTTACATGCTGGCTTGCCGGGCCTAATGCACAACCTTCAACGAAGGAACACCCATTCACGCATGTCGACACACAGAAGACGCTCTAACTGAGAATCGAACGTGCAACGTCTAACTGTGAGGCAACAATGCTACCGCAGCACCACCACCGCAGTGGTAAAAATATCAAAGTAAACTTAGAAAATCACTTAGTGGGGCAGGGTCACATTGAGGAAAGTACTAAGCCATGTGGCCGATGTTCTCAATGTGGATACATACTGCAGGTTCCTTCCTTAACACTAAACAACAGTTTAAATAGTGTTCTGCACTTTAGAAACGGCAATTGCTATATGAACAGGATAGTGTATATTGTACTTTGTAACACCTGCCCAGGGTTTTACATTGGAAAAACCGAGAGGGCTTTAAAATGCAGAATTTACGAACATTTTTATGAGATAAAAAATAAAAAGGAGACTAACGCTCTTTACAGACACAGTGTAAACTGGGGGGGATACACAGGTTTTAACTTTGGAATAATATATACAGTCAACATTGATGTGAGGGGGGTGATTAGAAGAACCTCTTGAGCAAGAGAGAACTCATGTGGCAGCTTAGGTTAGCTGCGAATTTCCCTCCAGGTCTCAATGACCATTTATGCATTTACTCAGTACTCAAGGAAAAAGCTAATACGATAACATAATGTATTTGAATTTACAAATAATCATGTATTTTACATGGAAAATGTTTTAATATTTTACTTACATTTATAAAGAGGTGAAATAGTATGGAAAGTGTTTATTTGATACAGACAAAGTTTTTTTGGGTTTAATATTATGCAAGAAAAAAATTTAAATCAGTGTACTGATTTTACTGTTTGTTCATTATGGTTGAATGGGTTCATGTTTCTTTAAAAAGTGGATGTGAGCTGTGCATTCCTTAGGGATACTGATTGACTGCGTGTTAAGAAAGATTATTTCAATGTTTTAGGGGTGAGGTTCAGTTTGTTCTGATGAAGTCAATTCATTGATGAAAGCGCTCAGCATGAAACACTGTGTATTTGGACTGTATACTAGTCTTTTATTTGCATTTATTCATTAAAAGGAGTTTTCCATGGTCCTTTTGGTGCACTTTTTCTGTGGTTTTGGTCTGTTGAGCACCAACATACCTTCATTTGGTTATAGTCAGCAAAACTGAGTGACGTAGTGTTCTCCCTTTTTCTAAACCGGATGTGACCCCGACGATAGTCATACTGGTGGGGTGTTAGAGGAAATCTTCTCACATGGGAGGCTGAAACAGAGACCCCCCCCCAAAAAAAAAAAAGTTACAAGAGGGTCATCCAACGTTGAGGGAGGGAAAAGTAAAACAGACCGTATCAGCGTGACGGACCTCTGTCTGGTAAGCAGCGCCAGCTTCTGTAATCCCACATTTAATCTAAAATTTGACGGAGATGATTCAGGAAGCCGAGATGTTACCCATATTGTAAACTGGAAATGGGCTGAAGAGAGACAGCAAAAAAAAATGAAGCAGATAAAAAAAAATCTTGTAGGAATTATAAGAAATATTTGTTGATGTTAGAAGACAATGTATGACAAAATCTGGGCTTAGATGTAACTTAGATGTGCTCCTATATAACAGTTGTGTTCATACATAGCTTTCCAGAAAGTGGCATAAATTATCAGCCTTTCTAGTTCTCTGAAAATAGTCACTTTCTGTCTGCATGTTAATATATATATATATATATATATATACACACACACACACAAATATATATGTGTATGTATATATATATATATATATATATATATATATATATATATATATATATGTATACACACACACACCTACACACACACACATTATATATATATATATATATATATATATATATATATATCTATATCAGAGCTCAGTGTCTTTCTCTACAGCTTAATTCCTGTGCAGAGGATATGATTAATCACCTACAAGCCAGGGCTCAGAAGAGGTCAATCTATGGGCTGTGAAGCATGTACACGCTGGTTGTCCACAGTGAGGTTGTTATCTGTGGTCTCTTTGTAATAACATGAGTAAAAGCAGCAACTTCTGGGCAATCATCTTTCCGTGCTGAGTAATTTTAATCAGTATTACACAAGAACTTTTTCTTCTGAAGATGCCTGACTTTAATAAGTGTAAACGTACGGTATTATGGTATGTAAGCTGAATCACATCCAGCTGAGATGTACAAAAATGGGACAATTTATGGTTACATTGCAAAACAAAACTTAGAAAAAGTACTCTGTACATTATGCAAAGTTTCACAACACATTTGTTAGAAATACATTAAAAGAACAGAGAAAGGCATAGATGAGAACTGTGAAATATATGCACTTCTGAGAAAAATATTACGCAAGAATGAAATCCTTGTGTTAAATGATGTTTGTTATTCACATGTGACTGTACATTTCATGCCTGTCACTAGCCATGTAACTATAAGCCAGTACAGTTGTAAAAACAATCATAAGTGCCAGTACAGAGGAATTTCATGACCATTTCCTACTTCCCTGGGAAGTTATCAGTGAAGGATGAGGAAGACGTGGCTACCATGATATAAGATGTGGCTACCATGACGGTCATGTGAACTCAGGTAGTGATCTAGTCCCGCAAGTTTACCTGCAACCTCTCATCCTGAGTGCAATAGGCAACCATGTCTGCAGCCACATATAGCAGTAAAACAGGGAATCACTACAAAAAAAAGATAGCCAACCTTTCCAAGTCAAAAAGGCACATGGGCCCTTCCTGGATTAGTCTAAGGGCAGCAAACCAGAAAAATAAACACCCACCTAAACTCCAAAGACTGCAACAAAAAACAATTTAAATGACAATAAGGGGAATACATATCAATTCCAACACTGTGGTAGCTCATAGGTTCATAGGTAGGTACTAAGCTATCGGCGCAAGGGTCTAAGTAAGCCTAGCCAACAAGGTTCTGCAGCTTACGCCACCCAAGAAAGTTATTTTCCTGTGCCCCTGTTGAGCAGAGCCACAGAAGTGAGCCCCGGGGTGTATTTCCTATTTCCCATCCACTCATCAAGATTTTTCTTGAAGAGTGCTAATGAGGAACTTTTACATACATGGGTAGCTTGTTCCAGAGTATAGGAAGTCTCTGGGACAGGAATCTATCCCTCCAGCATGGCCTGTTTATTGTGGTGACAAAGTTTAGGTCCCTAGAGCGTGTAGCTCGGAGGTATTGGGATTTCTTTAGGTGTAGCATGTCCAACAGCTCTGGGTTTGACATAGCTTTATATGTTAGGCAGAGATCACCTCGGAGTAAGCGATATGCTATGGAGTAAAGCTGGAGTTTTTTGAGACGGTCAGTGTAGGGCATCTGTTTGAGACCAGTAATCCTCTTTGTGAGGTACTTCTGTGGCCTTTCCAGCTGCTGCAGATGTCTTGTGAGGTACATTCCAAAAGGGGTGTTGTACTCAATAATGGGCCTAATGAGTGTCGAGTAGAGGGGAACAATGACCTCTTTTTTCCTGGATGAGAACCCTTTTGTGATGAGGTGTGCCATATAGAAGGATTTCCTAACTACTGTGGCAATGTGATTATCAAGTGAGAGACTCCTGTCCACCAGGGTCCCAAGGTCTCTTATCACACATTCAACGTTAATTAGACTGCTGCCTATATGGTAGCTCATGGGTACAGAGTTTTTACCAAAGGGGATGACAATGCACTTTTTGGCATTGAGCTTGAGGCCATGGCTCTGACACCAGCATCTGTCTCAGTGAGGCCCTTCTGTAGGATGTCCACATAATTTGGGGACTCGACTATGGCTCCTAGTTTGCAGTCATCTGGGAACTTCATTAGCCAAAGGCCTTCTGTGTTAGCCTGTACTTCAGAGAAGTAGATAGCAAATAGGAAAGGTCCCAGGGCTGAACCCTGTGGTAGTCTACTTGACACTGGTTTGAAGTCAGATATGGAGCCTGCAACTTTTACAGTGTGGGTTCTGTCAGTGAGCCAGTTGGCAACCCATCTTGTGACGTAGGGATTTATACCTAGTTTAGTGAGTTTAGCTATAATTTCAGAATGGAGGATGGTGTCAAAAGCCATGGCGAGGTCAAGATAGGCTGTGTGAACCAGCTTACCCTCATCTACGGCTTTGGTGACTGCCTCAAAGAAGTCGATCAGGTTCAGGAGACATGATCTGCCTTTCACAAACCTGAACTGGGTGGGGTCCAGAGTTTGCAGGTTACCAATGTCTTTGTTTATGAGTTCCATGATGATACGTTCCATGGCCTTACAGACCAGGCTCGTCAGGCTAATAGGGCGATAGTTCTCAGGATCAGTGGTGGCTCCCCCTTTGTGGAATGGGATAACTGTTGCTGTGCTCCATTCAGTGAGCACAAAGCCTTACATGAGGCTATGCTTGAACATGGTGCTTAGGTGGTGAGCCAGTTGGTTCTGAAGTTTGTGTAAAATGCAGTCTGGGATGTGGTCCGGTCCTATGGATGCTGTGTTTTTTGCTTTAGAGAGTGCAGCTTTTACTGCGTAGTTGTGATTACAGAGACTCTGCATTCTTCCTGTATAGATATGAGCCCTTTAGTGGGTGAGAGGGGGGTAAAGTTAGCACTGAACCTATCTGCCAGGATGTAGGCAATATCAGTTGGTTCTGTAATTTTCGTAATATTGTGCTGTAACTCAGAGCAAATCTGGGTGTTGCCATTGAGATTCTAGACATAGCTATAGAATGCTTTGTGGTTGTCCCTAGAATCAGTGGCGATTTTGTTTTCATAGCTAGCTTTGGAGGATCTTATACGGGATCTCAGCTTCTTACTGAGGCTGACCAGGGAGCTAACTCCACTCATGGGATTTTGCTCTCTTTTGCAACAGTTTCTTCCTTCTGTTGTAGAGTTTATTTATGTCAGGGGACCACCAGATTGGCTTCCTTTGTTTGGAGGCTAGCATCTTGGTTTTGTTTGGGATAGCAGGATCCATGCACTGGTGTAAGTGCATATAGAGTGCATCTGTGTAGGATTCAGCATGCGTAACAGTATTGTCCATCTGCATGGGTATCATGAAGTTCGCCACTTCTCTTAAGAAGCATGAAGTTGGCTTTGGAGAAATGTTTTACTGTGGTTTCCTTAATGGTGGGTGGGGGCAGGATGTGGATACCTAGGGTGATTAGCTTATGGTCGGATCTGACCAACGAGGAGTTGACTTCAGGTGTGGAACACCGGTCACTCATGTTGATAATGACTAGGTCTAGGATATTGTTGCCCCTGGTGGGGGCGTGGATAAGCTGATCCAGGGCACTGGAATTTATGAATTCCTGAAAGCATTGAGCAAAGGAGTTGGTACATGTGTAGTTTTCCCAGTTAATGGTGGGGTAGTTGAAATCACCCATTATTAGGGTGTTTGGTTGAACCCTAATATTTTCCAGTATATCAAGAAAAGAGGAGTGGGAATCCTGGGGCATGGTGGGGGATCTGTAGCAAGCTACAATTTGGATTGCAGTTTTGGCCAGAGTTAGTTGCACTTGGATAACCTCGGATGCATTATGCTGAGCAGCTAGCCTGGAGGTGTAGATATCCTTAATGAATATGGACATACCTCCGCCTTTGGTGTTTCTGGTCCAGGTTAGATGGCCGAAAAGTGTGGTATGAATTATAGCCTGGTAATGCAGGGGTGCTACCTGGAGCCTTGAACCAGGTCTCAGTCACTGCACAGAAATCGATGTTCTCCATTTTAAGGAGTGCCTCGAGGGAGTGCATTTTGAGATTTAGACTTCTAGGATCGAGTAGCATTACCCTCAGTTTTTGCTTGCCTGTTCCTGTTATGGTGGTGGATTTGTCATTTGAACCTTGCATAAAGAAAGACACTATAGGGGCGGCAAGAGCCTTAGCCAGTATCCTGAATCTCAGGGGTGACAGGTGCAGGCCATCTCTGGCAAAGCATCGTGGTCTGTCAACCATGTCATCCCAGGCAGACAGATCCTGGATCCCCTTAGAATGACACCAGAAGCTTAGCCAATTGTCAGAGTCAATCATTTTGTCCTTGTACTGCGGCAGCATTCTGGGCGAAGGATCCAGGATGCTACTCAGGGCTAGGGTCATACCTGCCTGGGCTACAAGATCGGAGAGCTCTTCCATCTAGTCCCGGGAGGTATGTCTCAGGTCATTCCACCAACATGGCCAATGACAGAGTCATATTTGTACTTGTTGTGGAGTGACCTGAGTGCGTGGGTTATGTGGTGGATTTTGGTATCTGACAGGCAGGTGATAGTAACCTTTTCCTTGTTTAGCCTGGTGAGTGGGACATCAGTGTGCCTGACTATAGAGTCACCTATGACTAGTGTGTTGGGTATGTTGTTTTGCCTTATGGGCTGTGGTTGAGTGGCACACTGAGTCTGTGGGCTATGTGTCATTTGGGTTGTGTTGGGGGGGTGGAGGTTGCTTGTGTTTCTGCTTTGGAGCTCTCTGTTGCTTGAGCAGATTATTATTGAGAGCCTCCGTGAATGTTTTTGTGTTTCTATGTGTGGATTTTGGTGGTGGAGGTTTAGTGGAACTATGTGATGAGTGTGCTGTGGTGCAAGTGTTTACCTTCTCCTCTTGACTGTCAAGTTCAGTCTTGGTTGGAGAGAGCTTTACCTCCAATTTGAGAATTCCCTGTAAGCCAAGGTACAGTGACCCTGAAGTTAGTATATATGGAAAGCAAAAGTATTGTGGGGGGAGGATCATGAGGAGAAAACTCTGGTAATCATATGAAATGTTAGAACCTGCTAGAGCCAGTCCCAAAACATGGAGAATGAATCACCACAAATGGACTTAGATATACCAAGTCCAAGATTGCCATTTCCCTGAATATTTCATTTCCTCAGAGTTATGGTGATCTTGGAGTTAGTATATACAAATTCAGGTGGATGTAAGTGGCTTGCCCCTCTGCAGAAAAAGAAGATTAAAGGTGAATAGTAATGTTCAAGA
Source organism: Protopterus annectens (assembly GCF_019279795.1). Lineage (NCBI taxonomy): Eukaryota > Metazoa > Chordata > Ceratodontiformes > Protopteridae > Protopterus > Protopterus annectens. The sequence continues at coordinate 124,467,208 of NC_056746.1, read as the reverse complement.
TTCAATCTTGTCCTGTAGTTTTGGTCTTTTTTTTCCCCTCATATCGGCACTTGGCATTTCGAGTGTCAACATTTCAGTAGGAGCTGAAACTACCTCATGCAAAAACATTTCAAAAGTACAAAACTGGAGTACATATTTTTTTGTCAGCATCGCAGTTTCTTTTTCAAAACATTGGAGGGTTTAAGTACTGGGTCTAATGCTTCTGGCAGGCTGCCATTATAAGCACCCCACTCCTGTCACAGTTCCCATCCCACAAATTTACAAGGAGTCACCAAACAGTAAGGAAATGTCTTTTGAAAAAATTTTCAAAAAGAAAAGAAACAATCTAAAATTAACTTAATGTGACTTTGTATGAACCAGCATCACAAAACAAGTTGAGCCACATCTGTTTACAGAGCACAAGTACAAAGAAAGGAGGAGGCCATGAGTTGTGACATATCCAGCAACATCTGGATTTGTCACATAGCTTAGGCAGGTGTTTACGACATAAAAAGGAAATCTTATGTTTATGAAGACGACCACGGAATATATTAACCATGTGCCATGTAAAGAGAGGACAGCAGGTGTGTACTGGGAATATCGCGAGGATGGTTTAACTGTACTGCTTGTGTGAAGAGAACATGGAGGGAGAGGAAACAAAAAACATACAAAATGAGCCATTACAAGAATAAGATGACAGCCTAAAAAGCAGAAAATATATTGTAAGGAGAATTAGCCGTTAAATCTGATGATGTATACAATCCACTACTGTACACAACTTTGTTGCATATTCACAATGCATTTGTAAATTACTGAACAAAAGTAGATTTGTGTTCACTACGTAAAAGCTCATCAGTAAGAGACCTGCACTGGGACTATCCAGCAGAAAATGACCACGTGACAAACACACTCCATTATACAAACACATTTATCTGAACTTTCTGTATCTGCACAGGTATTGCACAAAAGGCCACATGTATAAAGAAAAGCTGAATCAGGTGAATACTAGAACAATACAAAACAATTAAACAATGAAACCTAAACAGTGGTGTGCCGTAGTTTTATAAACATTCTCATCGCTGTATGATTTTCTGACTTTTGTCCTTTTTTCTGAATGAATCAGTCAGTCAGTGAAATGAATGCATTTCATAGAAGGAAGCAAGTAGCATAAAAGGTGCAAATGATACCTGCTTAGGATCCATGCACTTATTTTTTCCATAGTTTCCAAATCTGTGTCTTACTAATGTAAAATTAGTAAATATGGTTAGTTTCACATCCTTCTGATGGTACACACACACACACACACACACACACACACACACACACACACACACACACACACACACACACACACAAAATACCCATATAAAAGATAAATATTTAATACAATAATTTCATAATTTATCAGTTAAGGTTGGTTTCAAACTGTCAAAATGGGGAAAATACACTTAATATTCTGGAATGCCACACTTACCTCCCCCCAAAGTCGATCCATCTTCTGACATTATCTTTGCCCAGCACACCTCTGAATGATTACCTCAGATTTCCACCACAAACCACCAGTTGAAACTAATAACCCCACACCATTCGTATGAATTCAGGGAAAGAATAACATCACGCAATAAGTGTAACCACATAACCAACAGTAAAACGCATCATTCATCATCACTTAGCCTGAAGGTAAAGCCACGTGGTAGCATGTGGGAAGCACTGGAAAGGGATGCTGTTACAGTACAGCGATCTATGGCTGTGTAGGCTGGTTTTGAGTTTGCTCCAAGTCCTTGTTTACATGAAGGATATGTGTTTGTCGGAGTTCTGGGGGAATAAATAAGAAATGGCGTGTTGATTTACTATTCAGTTACCCTACATTTCATTCCCCTATTTTTTTACGTTCTCTACTTATTGGGCCTCAGTTCAATGATCTTAATAAAAAGCATCTGGAAAATGTCTACTATGACTGCAGTCATATAGCTGTGTGAGTTACAAAATTGCAAAGCAAAAATGCCTTGAAAGAAATTTAGAATTGCAGGTGTAACTCACCCTCAAAGTTTGGTAACGTGGAGATAAGTTTAAAGGGTTGAGTGGGTAAAAGCCACAAGGGATCAGCCAGTGGAAAGTTATTTTTGCAGTTTTTGGTCTTGCAATTTTCTTTTTCAGTATTCTGACTTCTGAAGCATTTTACGGTGTTGCATTATCACCATCCATTCATCTGACAGCAGATTACTGCAGGAGAACAGATGTACCATTTGAAGTCTTACACTCTTCCTCATCTTATGTCCTACTGAATGGGCAAGCAAACGCCAGAGTCATTTGTGTAAGTGCCCAGTCTTCTGCTGAGACCTGCTCCCTCATGTTTCTTTACAGTCTGCAAATCCTGTTCTCTGATCTTCACTAATAACATGTGAAGAACTTCTCTCCAAGTAAGACAGATGAGTTATCCCCACTCAGTTCTCTCTCACATGACCACACCATCTGGCATCTGGCTCTCACTTTGATCCTGGTTCATCAGTGCCATGGATGAATGTTCTGTCTCCATGCTAATCAGCCAGTATTACCATTTCCTTAATTGTGGAGCAATCATGTTTGCCACAGCATATGTCCTTCCTTTTTGAGAAAAGGCTTATCTAATCCAAATAAAATCTATGTAAAAGTGAGGAACAAGGCTTTCAACTCACTCTAACCAGATCAAAACATTCCACCACCTCAAATCTATGGTTGCTAGTATGGAGAGACATACAGATGTTGTAATCCACACCATACAGGAGCTGTACCAAGGCAAAGTGCAAGGTACAATATACTCAGCTCAGTAATGCACGGTATAAACAATCTCTACACACTGCCGTTAAACCAAGTTTTAAGTAATGGAATGCTCATTAAAGTTTTATATTATTTGTTATATCATGCATTCTCAAACTTTGATATATCACTTCTATAGCCATAAATTTAAACCAGTGGATATCTCCTTTGGCTAGAATGTGCTTCGCACTATAACTACGACCTTTGCGAGCACAACAGTAATGGTCTCTCACTCATTCCTCATTCTCTAAATCTGCGGTTGTTTTTTTCTGTATAAAATTTAGCACGTGAAACACATTGTGCTAGGTAGATAAGATTTTTTAGTATCACAATTAGCCTTAACATTAAAGGTATATTCTCTAGCATTATCTGGATGAACAAAGTTATTAGACGTTTCAATAAATTTACAATATAAGCACTTACTACAAGTGGAGGTACCAAATTCATTGTTAGTATTATTAGATAAAGACACGCTGTTTCTGGGATAGCAAAGCTGCCTTTTTAATGACTTTTTTATTTTTATAAATAAAATTAGGTGTAGGCCCTACAATATCACATAATGAGCATGAAAAAGATAAGTAAAGAGGCCAAGATTAGGTGTAGGCCCTACAATATCACATAATGAGCATGAAAAAGATAAGTAAAGAGGCCAAGATTAGGTGTAGGCCCTACAATATCACATAATGAGCATGAAAAAGATAAGTAAAGAGGCCAAGATTAGGTGTAGGCCCTACAATATCACATAATGAGCATGAAAAAGATAAGTAAAGAGGCCTAGATTAGGTGTAGGCCCTACAATATCACATAATAAGCATGAAAAGGATAAGTAAAGAGGCCAAGATTAGGTGTAGGCCCTACAATATCACATAATGAGCATGAAAAAGATAAGTAAAGAGGCCTAGATTAGGTGTAGGCCCTACAATATCACATAATGAGCATGAAAAAGATAAGTAAAGAGGCCTAGATTAGGTGTAGGCCCTACAATATCACATAATGAGCATGAAAAAGATAAGTAAAGAGGCCTAGATTAGGTGTAGGCCCTACAATATCACATAATGAGCATGAAAAAGATAAGTAAAGAGGCCAAGATTAGGTGTAGGCCCTACAATATCACATAATGAGCATGAAAAAGATAAGTAAAGAGGCCAAGACAGCTAGAGACTGGAAAAATGAGGCAAAAGAAATTAAGACAGCAACACAGGCAGTGAAGAGAGGAAATCTGGTAGTAGCAGAACATTTCAGATTCCCCTGCACATGCCAAAGTGCTGGTTTTATCAGAGGAGGAGTTCGGCTCCGAGGTTAAAATTACATCTTGATATAACTGATAAACAGTGACAAATAATGATAACAGTCAGAAAAGTTTGCACTTGTGAAACATTACTTCCCATGTGTTAAATGTATGAATGTCTCAATACTGCAGTGCTGTAGTGTAAAACAAACAGCAGAACACTGGTATAACCAGCAGTACAGAAGCAAAGTGGACCTGTAAAGGAGCTCTGTAACACAGACTATTATGGTACAACTGTATTGCTATAACAGCAGATTTTCAAATGAAGTTTTGCAGTATGTGGCACAGACCTCTCAGCCAAAATCTGGAAGCAGAAGCCTAACTGGAACCACTACCTCTGTCCCGCCTTTAGGCACGCAAACACTGGCATTAAGGACCTACTCACGTACTCACTCGCACACGTTACTCTTCTTCTTTCAAACCCACTAATTTCACAATCTGTTCAAAAATAACTCTAAGCAGAGCTCCTCAGAAACCTTGGCACTTTTTTCATTCATGTTTACCAGGAAAGCCAACTGTCTGGAATCACCCGGAATACAGTCTATTCAAGGGACAGAATGGAGACAGACAGAGGGACTCTTTCACCTGTAGCAGAGACAGAAGGACTCTTTCACCTGTAGCAAAAGCTAATCTTCAACATTTGCTATGGTGAGTATCTCGGTTTAATGTCCTACTCACTTCCACATGCTTACAAAGCAGGTGGTACTATAATGATAGACAAAAAAATAGAGTAACAGGATCGGTAAGAAAAAGACAAGTATATATGTGTATCCATCTACACACACACACACACACATATATATATATATATATATATATATATATATAGGTTCATAGGTTCATACTAGGCTATCTGCCCTAGGGCATTTATAAGCCTAGCCAGAGTGTATTCGGCTTTCGCCACCCATTTTAAATTAATTTTGCTATGCCCTTTTTCGAGGTTAGTATACTGTGCCTCTGTCTAACAGTGACACAGAAGTGATACCCGGGGTAAACCGACGATCTCCCATCCACTCATCAAGATTCCTCTTGAAGAGAGTCAATGAGGGACTCTGCCTAACCTGGACTGGGATTTTATTCCAGAGTGAAGGGAGCCTCTGAGTTATGAATCTGTCCCTCCAGCATGTCCTATTTATTTCAGTGCTGAGGTTCAAGTCTCTCGAGCGCATAGCTCGATGGGATTTGGATTTTCTGAGGTGCAGCATGTCCATTAATTCCGAGTTGGACATGGCTTTATACATCAGGCACAGATCGCCTCTGAGCAGGCGGTATGCCACTGAGTAGAGCTGGAGTTTCTTTAACCGGGCAGCATGTGGCATCTGTTTGAGCCCTTTGATCCTCTTGGTGTGGTACTTTTGGGGTCTTTCCAGTTGCTGCAGGTGTCTGGTAAGGTACATCCCAAAAGGGGCATTGTACTCAATTATGGGCCTGATGAGGGATGAATAAAGAGGCACGATTACCTCCCCTGATCTAGATGTGAATCCCTTCATGATTAGGTGGGCTATATAAAATGTTTTTCTAACCACTTTGGCCACGTGGTTGTCAAATGAGAGATTGCTATCAACTTGGGTCCCCAGGTCCCTAATTACTTCTTCCGTACTTAATGGATTACCACCTATGTGGTAATTTGTGGGCACTTTGCTTTTGCCAAAGGGGATGACTATACACTTTTTGGCGTTTAGCTTGAGGCCATGGCTCTGGCACCAGCTGTCTGTTTCTATGAGGCCCTTTTGGAGGATGCTTGTGTTGGCTGGAGACTCGATTATGGCACCCAGTTTGCAGTCATTTGTGAACTTGGTCAGCCACAGTCCTGTGTTGGCCTTTACCTCCGAGAAATATATACCGAACAAGAGAGGTCCCAGGACTGAGCCTTGTGGGACACCACTTGTAACTGGTTTGGAGTCTGACATGGCTCCAGCAATTCTAACCATGTGGGTTCTGTCCTTGAGCCAGTTTGCAACCCATCTAGTGACATAGGGGTTTATATTTAAGCTGGTGAGCTTATCTATAATGCCAGAGTGGGGTACTGTATCGAAGGCTTTTGCGAGATCCAGGTAGACTGTGTGGACCACCTTCCCCTCGTCAATGGCCTTGGTGACTGTTTCAAAGAAATTGACCAGGTTTAAGAGGCAGGATCTGCCCTTAACAAAGCCGAACTGGGTAGGATCCAGTGTCTGTAGGTCCCCAATATCTTTATTTATGAGGTCCATGATGATCCTTTCTATAGCTTTGCAGACCAAGCTAGTCAGGCTTATGGGGCGATAGTTTCCAGGATCCGTTGAGGCACCACCTTTGTGGAGAGGGACCACTGTTGCTGTACGTCACTCTTTGGGTACATATCATGTAGTAAGGCTGAGATCGAACAGTAGTTTTATGTTTGGGTTTAGCTCTTCTTGGAGTTCATGTAGGACGCAGCCTGGGACACCGTCTGGTCCCACTGATGCTGTGTTTTTTGCTTTGGAGAGGGCAGCTCTTACCTGAGCATCTGAGATGTCAGGGGGGCAGCACTCTGCTGGGATAGATATTTGCCCTTTTTTTTGGGGGGGGAGAGATTTGCGCTGAACCTGTCAGCTAGGATGTTGGCAATGTCTGTGGGTTCGATGTATTTTTTGTCATTTTGGACTAATTCTGAGCATATCTGGGAATTCCCACCCAGATTCCTAACATAACTAAAGAAAGCCTTGTGATTATCCTTAGTGTCCTGTGCAATTTTTCTCTCAAAGCTGGTCTTAGACGATTTTATGAGTGCCCGTAGTTTTTTGCTAATACTGATCAGAGATGCCTTCCCTTTTTGGGATTTTGCTCTATCATGTAGTAGCTTCCTCCTTCTACTGTATAGTTTGTTTATGGCTGGGGTCCACCAGACAGGACGTCTGCCTTTGGAGGATTGGGTCTTGGATTTATTTGGGATTGCATGATCCATGCATTCCTGAAGATGTTCATAGAATGCGTTTATAAAGGATTCTGCGGTCTGGGCCGTATCTTCCACAGGCTCGGGGGCTTTGAAGGATTCCACCTTGGTTTTGAGGAGTGTGAAATTTGCTTTAGAGAAGTTTTTCACAGTGGTTTTCAGGGCAGGGGGTGGGGTCGGGATGTGAATATCCAGTGAGATTAGTTTATGGTCTGATCTTACCAGTGAGGGATACACTTCTGGTCTGGAGCATAGCGTCTCCATGTTGGTGATGATCAGGTCCAGTATGTTTTCCGCTACATACACAGGTTCATAGGTAGGTACTAGGCTATCGGCCCTAGGGCATATATAAGCCTAGCCAAAAAGGTACCCTGGCCTTCGCCACCCAAAAAAGTTATTTTCCTGTGCCCCTGTCGAGCAGAGCCACAGAAGTGATCCCCGAGGTGAATTTCCTATCTTGAATAGTGCTAATGAGGAGCTTTGTTTGACATAGATAGGTAGTTTGTCCAGAGTATGGGCAGCCACGGTGATGCATCGGTTAGTGGTGCCGCCTCACAGCAAGAGGTTCTCCGATTCGATTCTCAGCTGGAGTGCCTTCTGTGCAGAGTCTGCATGTCCTCCCTCTAGTCGCATGGGTTTCCTCTGGGAGCTCCTGTTTACTGCCACATCCTAAAGACATGCAGTAGGTGGATTGGACACTCTAAGTTGGCCCTAGGTGTGAGTGTGTGTGTGCCTTCTGCGGAAGGTTGGGCACCGAGCTGGCACCACGACACCGTAAAACTCCACTGCCAATCATGAGCGGATGGATGATCCGCTGTGGTGACCCCTAACCAGGAAAAGCCGAAAGAAGAAGAAGTTTGCTCCAGAGTATGGGAAGTCTCTGGGACAGGAATCTATCCCTCCAGCATGGTCTGTTTATTGTTGTGACAAGGTTTAGGTCTCTAGAGCATGTAGCTCAGAGGGATTGGGATTTCATTAAGTGAAGCATGTCCAACAGCTCTGGGTTTGACATAGCTTTGTATGTTAGGCAGAGATCACCTCTGAGTAGGCGATATGCGACAGAGTAAAGTTGGAGTTTTTTAGACGGTCTGCGTAGGGCATCTGTTTGAGGCTGGTAATCCTCTTTGTGAGGTATTTCTGCGGCCTTTCCAGTTGTAGATGTCTTGTGAGGTACATATCAAAAGGGGCACTGTATTCCATAATGGGTCCAATGAGCGACGAGTAGAGGGGAACAATGACCTCTTTTTTCCTGGATGAGAAACCTTTTGTGATGAGGTGTGCCACGTAGAAGGATTTCCTGACTACTGTGGCGATGTGATCATCAAAGGAGAGACTACTGTCCACCTGTGTCCCAAGGTCTCATCACACTTTTGGTGTTAAGTAGACTACCGCCTATGTGGTAGTTCATGGGTACAGAGTTTTTACCAAAAGGGATGACAATGCACTTTTTGGCATTGAGCTTCAGCCCATGGCTTTTACACCAGGCATCTGTCTCAGTGAGGCATTTTTATAGGATGTCCACATCATTAGGAGTTTCAATTATGGCTCCTAGTTTGCAGTCATCTGCGAACTTCGTTAGCCAAAGACCTTCTGTGTTAGCCTGTACTTCAGAGAAGTAGACACCAAACAGGAGAGGACACAGGATTGAACCCTGTGGTACTCCACTTGTCACTGAAGACATGATCTGCCTTTTACAAACCTGAACTGGGTGAGGTCCAGAGTTTGGAGATTACCAACGTCATTGTTTATAAGTTCCATGATATGTTCCACAGCCTTGCAGACCAGGCTCGTCGGGCTAATGGGGTGGTAGTTCCCGGGGTCCATGGTGGCTCCCCCTTTGTGGAGTGGGATGACCGTCGCTGTGCGCCATTCAGTGGGCACAAAGCCTGAGGTAAGGCTATGACTGAACACGGTACTTAGGTGGGGTGCTAGTTCGTTCTGTAGTTCATGTAGAACGCAGCCTGGGATGTTGTCAGGTCCCATGGATGTTGAGTTCTCGGCTTTGGAGAGTGTGGTTTTTAACTGTGCAGCAGTGATTACGGGAACTTTGCATTCTTCCGGTACACAGACGGGCCCTTTAGGGGGGTGGGGGAGGGGGTCAAGTTAGCACTGAACCCATCTGCCAGGATGTTGGCAATAGTAGTTGGTTCTGTATATTTAGTGCCATTGTGCTGTAACTCACAGCAGATCTATGAGTTGCCATTGAGATTCTTGACATAGCTATAGAATGCTTTGTAGTTGCCTTTAGAATCAGTGGCGATTTTGTTTTCATAACTAGCTTTGGAGAATTTTACACACACACACACGCGCACACACAAACATATATATAAATCATAATAAGTGAAAAAAGGATGCACTGTACCACTACAATGCTTTCAATAAAACCACCATAACAAACAAATACCTGCAGAGACTGCGGACAACTACAGATGTCATTCAGGGTTATGTCACAACAAAAGGCTTGGAAAATGCTCTGCTCTGGTGTCTGTCACTTTGATCAATCACAAAGTCTTTCAGACACAGATTTGGTAAAGCATTTCAACAGCTATTTTAAAAACTGATGCTTCTTTCTTTCTTTCATAATAAATTCACTGTTTTTTGGTCCAGGGTTAAACGGTAAAAAGCTGAGAATCCTTCTATAGCTGTTCTGTTTAAATAAAGTAATCACAAATGCTTCCACTTCACTAGAACATCCTGTGAAGAAAAATGCACTGACTGAGATGAAAACTAGAAAGCATTCACAAAAAACAATCAGGGGCTAATTCTGACAAAATGCTCATCCTTGCAGGAACAGAGAGGACGCTGGGACACCGATAAGGCCTGACTGGTGACACCTTTCTGTCAGGCAAACTGACTGTTAGTGACACTGTGTTTGGAGAATGGCAAGGTCATCTACAATTGATCCTGGTTACACCAGCCTACACAGAGAAAACCACAGGGAAATACTCCACTAAGAAAGGTTTATAAAGCTTTCTCTTATAAAAAAAAAAAAAGAAAAAGAAAAAAAACAATACTACGGATGGCTCCCAACCACATGAACAGGCAACATGTCTCAGTCACCAATGGGGTCAGAGAACATGATCTATATTCTTGTACACTGTGAAATACTGGGGGCTAAGTTAAGAACAGGTGCAGGGAGGTGAGGCATCCTGGTACCGCAGAATATTTACCTCCATCCCTTGAAATGAATAAGAAACATGGGCATCTCTCCTCCTGGTGTGCTTTACCAGCAAGACAGTCACTCCTAAAGAGGCAGACATGACCTGTGTCCACAATGTCCAACCTCGGGAAGCCTAAACAAACCCAAAATGATGCCCACAGGATCCAGTTCAATCAAAATAAGAATCCTGACTGAACACAGCCCAGAAGTCCTGATCTTCTAGGAAGAAAAGGACTCCCTACAAATGGAGGAGACAGGGATATAACACACTAAGGCTGTTACTTAATGGGTATTCTGCTGAGCCCTGACACGGGAGATGTCACCTACAAAACACTCCATGGACAAGAGATTAAGGCCTGAAGACTAACCTATGGATCCAATGAAGCCAAATGGATCCCAATCAAACTTCCTCTTCCAAGGCACTAACCCTGAAAGTGACAGACAGCAGATGGAAAAATCCACCCAGTTTTGGAACAACCTCTACAAGACCAAGCCTTTAATCCAGCATTTTACTCCAATATAACAAAACATGGGAAGGGCAAGCCTTACACCCTGAACATGTGCCCACCAGCCTGCAAGCTATGTCAGCTGTCAAGACACATAGCCATGTATTCCATATTAGCCAACTTCTCTGAACTGTTATCATTGATTCTTCATCACTCTAGTCTGCCAGAGAGCAAGATCAGTGAGATAAGGGATCAATCCAACGATAGGCTGCTGTAACAGACTGATGCTGCTGCTAGACCTCTAATGTAACGTACACAAAGGCTGGCTACAAGGGACAGATGCCCAAGGAGCCTGATGATAGGCTTCAGCTATGGCCAGGGCTACAAGGCAAGCCCTCATGTGAAGCAAGGCACACCTGAAAGGAGAAACCATGACATGAGGAGCTGGAGTAGGACTCCGTAAATTTGTACATCACAAAAAGAAAGGCCCAAGATGACTAGAAAGCCAGTAAAGGAATAAAGGAAGAGCTCTTGCCCTTTAAATGCTGCAGAAACAGGGTCATTTTCAAAGCTAGCTTGCTGTACTCCTCTCAAGTATCTGTCCTTTTTCCCACCCAACTAGCCATCCTACTGCTCTTTGGTCAAGGCTAAGCTTCAGCAGTCATCACAAATGACCCATTACCAAGGCCAGAAGGATTACCGTTACACCACTCCCATTTCAACAACAGTTTTACCAGCTGTCAAAATGGACATGTGGCAGCATGCAAGCATCAGACATCCACTCCGACATGCACTATGCACAGTAGATTCTCTAACGATAAAACCAGGCAGATGGGACTCTTGTACATCACAAAAAAAGCTCATGAAAAGCTGAACAGATGAATATCCTCTGAGACCAGAATATAAATCCAAAGGCATACATGTTAAGTGGAAGCAATATGAAACCACCTGGATGGATGACTCAAGATTTGACGGGATTCTTCAGAATTGCATGTGACTGTAGCAGACGCACTCACAGAAATAGCTGGCTACTTAACTCAAACTTGGTACTAAGAAATATACAGTAAACTTATACAAAAATATAGTGTTATATTTTACCTTCTTTTTTACATTTATTCATCAATGGACACTCGTTCTGGCCCTCAGAAAGCGCACACTTCTTTTGGAATCCAGTTATCTAAAGCTCATGATAAATATTATGTATCCTCAGTCCTTCCCCAGGCACACAACAAAGGTTAAAGCACTCACCCTGACCAAACTCTCTAACTATACAGACAAAGCAGTGGAGCAGTGAGTCCATACAGGCAACTAAATTAGCTCCCTTAAGCTACCTCTGATTATTGTTCCTGAAAAGTGCCAACAAAAATGCTATGACCAAGCTAGAAAAATGGTAATCGTCTAAATAAGGCTACAGTTAAATGGGGAGAGGCAGCCTGTGTACTGTATTCATTCCCTAATAATATACTATGAAATGCAAACAGAGAGAGAAGTCAGTGATGCAGACCTTAAAAGTCTCTACATATGACAAATGGCCAAGAGGTAGAGCATTTCATGCCGATGTTCAGCACGCTCTGGCGTACAATTTCATGCCGATGTTCAGCACGCTCTGGCGTACAATTTCATGCCGATGTTCAGCACGCTCTGGCGTAGAGACCCTTCTATGTATGAACGTTCTTCATGGAAGACAAATGAAAATGAAAGGTATATGAATAAAATCAGGAGAAATCCAAAGTAAAATGGATGTTCTTCAGACTAACAGTAGCAAAATTACTAAGAACCTTTTGTGACAGTGAGCAAGTACAAAGATAGTAGCTGGGTGTGTTAATGCACAGAACAGAATACAGCTAGCTCAGTGGAAACTGGAAATGAGAGGCAAAAATGTACTGAAACCTGTAGTGACATGGTAAATGTAGCAAGATGGGTAAAGTGAATGGCCCAGACAGTTCTTTCATCTACCATCAGTTTCTATAAATAGTGTGCAAACATACCACTACTAGTGACCTAGCAAAGGAAGTAGATGGCCTTTACATAGCCAAAGTGGGTGTGATATCAGTATCTCTAATTTGTGTTTCTTTTGTTTAACAACTATTAAAATGTAGGCTTACAACAGAACCAATTCATTATCTTTCAGAAACCAAGACCAGTGATGACTGTGGTGTCTCCTTATGTGACGTTACATTTCTCTATAACCCCACTGGAAACCCCCGACTTCAAAAACAAAAATGTCAGCCAAGACAAATAAAGTTCTGTGTTATCAACTCATCTAGGTAATTAAACCTGCTTACTAATAAAACCTGTGTGGCGGTATGACTACAAATTCCTTCTGTCACAGCTAAAATGAATCTAATACAGTTAAGTTCTGCAACTGTGAAGAGTAGACAAACCTGGCCTGCACTAGATTGAAGTAAGGGGACCTGAAACCACTCTAAATGTTAGTAAATGCCTTCTGATTGCTACATGCTGACTTAACACCTCGCTAGCAGACTTTTTATCCAAATCTAAAAATCTAAACAAAAAAATACATTTCAAAAGAAAAAAAAAAAGCAGAATCAAAGTACTACCCTCTTACACTGAATGTTTTGTTGATGCTGTACACATTTTGTGACTAAAGACAGTACAAAAGACACTGCAGACACCTACAAGCCTAAAGCTTCCAACGCATGAGAGACCCACGTTTTCACTGAACATGTAGGTGCTTTTGGGCAGTTTACAGTAAAAGCACTGCAGTACGCAGGAAAAGTGTTATTACACATTGAGTCGGTCACCACAACCCCTACCGACTTTAATGTTATTACTTTATGGAATACATGAGTCATCTCTAAACAACTAAGACCACTTTCAAAGAAAAGTATTTTTAATATAGCGTATGAAATTATTCTGAAACTGCTAGATGGTAGTAAAATTTAGCATCCTGATAAGGATACAAAGCATTACTCACCACATTTCATCTCTGTCCACTAAAGATCTTCAACAACCTGAATGACTAGCTGATAAAAGACTGAAGACATTGGAAATGCTAAAAACAAACCATACTGTACTGATGTTAAAGACGGAGGAGGCAAAAGGAAGGCCACTACTTAAGTGCACCTGCTATCTCTGTACCAGTTGCCTTCCTGATTATGAGAAGAACCACTAATATCTACACTAAAATTGTAACTGAAACACCTGTGAACTTCCAAAATCTTTAATAAAAGTGCTCAGTGCAAAAACAGTGTGATGGTAACTGCTGTCTACTTTGGGTGACTTCCAGAAATATCTAGGGTGAAATCAACATTAGAATATGCTTACTTTAGCAGCAAATTTACCCCTAATTTATACCCAGACACCTATAAAAAATGGTTGACAGACCTACTATGCTGCTATATTGTTTTAGTAAATCACCTCTTTGCCTGCTATTCATTTGTACTAATGTTTCTTTAACTGACCCTGAAAACAATCCACATGGAATAGTGATATACCCAGTCAATAAATGGCAAGTACATAAAAAAACAAACAAAGCTTATATAGTGCGTGCAAAATATGTGTGTAAAAGAGGAAACGTAAAACTGTTATATACTTTGACAGTCTACAAACTATACAATTAAAAAATGAGTTTCTATTTGCAGGCCTATATACAACCCATAATCTATATCCCATTCTGTTTCTACCTTTGGTTCTTCTTTCTCTTGTGACAGAAACTCTCCACTTGCTAAATGCATCAGCAAATAAAATAACTTTTACACCCACAATCCCAAGCAGTGTTCAAGGGAAGTTAATGACAAGTGACTGTCATGCCTTCAAGAATGTCTGCACTAGAATTCTTACATTTTTCTCAATGAGACCTTGGAAATTTGTAAGTCTGACTTCCTGTTCATTTATTTATCTCACTGTGTTATTTCATATGGCAAAAAGAAACTACCCAAAGCATCTGTAATCCTTTTAATGTTGGAACTGTTTGCTCTAAGAAGAATCTGCCAAGTTCATAAAGTTCAGTTAAAAAGACACTGCTGATGTCCCAACAGGAACTCTAAATAAACCATAAAGTTGTGACCTCTTTATGCTGGATTTGCTTTAGGCAGGGTTAATATCACGGTGCAAATCATGTACATGATGCATCCTAAGCCTCACTTCAAAATACAGTTTAACTGAAACAATTCCCTCTACAATTCATTCAAATACACTCAAACTAACTAGTGTGCGTGTGCACTATACATGTTTACACATATGCATTTTACATACACAGAGAAAATACGACGACAGCTATAGACATGTATGAGATAACATTTTTATTTAAATTTGTTCACCTCAAATATCACACTGGGAATCCCCATTTTCTGTGCAGTACTGGGAACAAAAGCTCCAGAAGTGTTAAAAGTTCATCACAATAAAACACATTAATAACATCTCTTCAGACTTCAGGAGACAGCATACAAGATGATTCTTAACAGTATAACTTGAAACAATAATGTACAACGTATGCATGAATTTATAAATATACAGAGACGGCTCATGGTCATATGGGGCCCTAGGCAGGGTAATGGGCCAGCTCCCCCCCCCCCAGTCATTCTGGTGTCCCATTATTTGTCTCTGCCCGCCAATTAGAATAAACACTGTTCAAAGCTGTCAGTGTGCACACTGTTTTATACTTTACTTTTGAAATAAAGACAGAGATAAGGATTTCTTTAAATTTATTTATCTTTGTTGACCAGGTTAATCCCACTACGCTAGCTGCTTCTTTTCAGATGAAACCGTTGGTGGTACTTATAGTGCACTGGGGAACTTCCCCTATTCTTTTCGATAGCTCTTGCGAATGTGAAAGATCTGACAGCACCTACTACCAACACAGGCAGATGGGGCATTACTTTAACATCTCATCTGAAGAACACACACTCTCCCTCCAATGCACTCCAATGTCAGCAATCTGTCTACATGGTGTGGAAGTAGAACCTACAGCCTTCTGCACCAGAAGGGACTTTATTACGTGTTGCACTACTAACACTGCTTTCAAATTTTACAGCAAAAACACTAATGGTCATTTTCTAAACAAAACAGCTCCACATTTTATTTATTTATCTGACATTTGTTTACATTGAAAACAAACCTGACATGAGCAAGAGTAAACTTCTTTGTTCACATGCACTGAAAATGCGCTGAAGCACAAACTCACTGAAAATGCACCACTGGTAGTTTAAGTATACCTTAGTCCCTAGGCTGTTTTCAAACCTTGGTCCCCTTAAAAATTTGTAGGACAATTAATAAATTCATGTGTAAGTTGATTCACCTTCCTGATTTAACGTCTTTCTTATTAAATACACCAACATTTATTTCAACCCATTTTAAATTTGTAGTTTTGAACATGTTTTTCCTCCAAGCAGTGAAATGAAATGCATGAACCAATAAATGACAAAACTATTCATGTCACCACATTATTATTAAATTAAAGCCCTTGTCTCTTGTAACTAAGGTACGGGGTTTGAGACTAAGGAAGTTAATTAACTAAACTGCCCTCTCTAGGAAAGGCATTTCACACGGACTCACCCACCCATGTATCTTGTCTGTAAATCCTCTTCAAGGAAATCAATTCTGCTGTACTCATAGCTTGTGTTGTATCCTCTATTTGTTGGAAGCAAGGCTCCACTTTGGAAATCAAATCTTGCATGTGTTGCTTTGCATGTATCTGCTTTGGAAGTGGATGCACACAGACACAACACAACAAACTGGAAAAAAGGAAAACTTTTAGTTTTATTTTTTATTTATTTATTTATTTTTAATTTTTAATTAAACTAATGTTGTGGCCAGGGCCCCCAGCCAGTGGACCATACCCAGCTGCCTAGGTCACCTAGTGCTGTACCCAGCCGTGTGTGTGTGTGTGTGTGTGTGTGTGTGTGTGGATATATATATAGATGTACACACACACGACAGCATGCAATGTGATTTTTAGCACTATGAGTTGAAACGGTAATCTAATCACATGAATGCATATATATATATATATATATATATATATATATATATATATATATACATATATATATATATATTTATTTATACATATAGCGTTTATATCACGCTATCGAAAGATGAAAATAGCGAATGCTATTTCATCGAACCTAAAATATCTAAACCACATTATATAGAACATTCAGAACAGAGAATTTTTTCCTTGGGAAAAACATTTGCTATTCCAAAACACATACACACAACACAAGCACACCTAAAAAACATCAATCCACACACACACACACACACACTTATAATCTTACAACTAACCCTACACTAAACTGTAGATACACTACTATCTATCCACTTACTTTAACCCAAACCCTAACCCTAAGGTCCGTCACTATCGCACATTCACCTAACCCGCGCCCTAACCCTAACTCACTTAACCCATTCCTAACCCTAATTCACCTAACCCCTGCCCTAACCCTAACAACCACACAATTGCACATTTACCTGAACCCGACTTTCCACCACAGCACTGAAAATAGTGAATTCAAAGAACCAGCCAACCAAATTCTTTTCCTAGGAAAGAATTCAGAGTTCTGCAGCTTCGCTATTTTTAGAGTTCGCTCAAAACGGGTCAATATTAGAACATTCAAAGTTTTAAAACTTCATTGTTCAATATTAGAACATTCAAAGTTTTAAAACTTCAATGTTCTGATATAAACCCAACAAATATACATGGGTTCCACTGGTTTGGTCAACATGTGTTTAATCGTTCGCATGTGGTTGAATATACAGATAGTTTACAAGTTTGCAAGATCGACCACCCCTGTGTAGTGAATATTCCCTTTCTTCGGAGACTGCACAATCTTGGAGTTAGTATATATAACTAGGGGGGGTGTGTGTGTGTAAGGGGCATACAATACATATACGTTGCATATATGTATTGTGGCACAGTGACTGCTAAGCCACGGAAGTACAGTGCTTATTGCAGGACACAATGTCTCAAGAGACTCTGAAGCAGGTAGGCAAACTACCTGTCTAGAAACTAATGAGAAGCAGGTACCCCTAGGGGTATATCAGGGCCATTGCCCCTTGAGGAAGCAGATTCCCTACCTCTGGACATACAGGGTTACAGTGAAGGGTCTCTAGGGAGCTATGTGAAGGTGTCCTTTAAAAATTTGAAGTTCAGAAGGTGTCTTTGAAGTCTGAAAGGGATAGGAGTTAAGAGAATTTAACTTATTTGTGTGGTAAACCCTGTTGAAAGCAATGGTGAGTGTAAGTAGTGTTTGCTTTGAAACAAAAATACAAAAGTGTGCAAAGGAATACTGCAACTGTAAACTGAACTCTGGAAAGACAATTGTGAATGGAATGGATTTTATTTCTGTTATTTCCCAGGTTTTCTTGGAAGAAAGAACTTGTCTTATATCCTTGCAAATAAATTCTCACATAAAAGTTAAATGGAGTGGTTTCATTAATATTATAAACTGTAACTGTAACTTTGGCAAGCTACAGACATTGATTAAGTTGCAGTCCCTCACTTTTTACAGTGATAACTGACCTGGATTACTGATCCCCCAACTTGTGCAGTGACCTGCATAAGTAGTACAACAAAAGCCTCGGGGCTATATTGGGATTTGACCTGGAAAAAGGGATAGTATGACAAACTGCTAAGAACTTTTCTATGTATACATGGATTTGTTTTGGTGAAGAGAATTCTTGTGACAGTGAAGAGGGTTCTGTTGAAGGGAATTACTGTGGCAGTGAAGAGGGTTATTTTGAGAAGAAACTTCCTGTTTAGAGAATTTACATTAAAGCATGAAATGTGTACTTAAGCTGCAGTGGTCGTATCTTGTTCAAAATGGAGAAGCCAACTAAGGCTTTAGTGAACTGTGATACTGCTCTTCAATTAAAATGTGTCACAACTAAACGACAAATGCTCAGTCAAACAGGCATTCAATAAACTAAACCAACTATCCACCTAACTGGTAAAGCTACTACACCTGTGAAGAAACATGGAACATGAAACATGGAAGATGAAATGGAGGTCTGCTTGGTGGTATTTGAGTTATACAAGTGAAAAAATGGTCCCAAGTCAAGTGAACTAGAAACTCAGTAAACCTGTCAATATGGCAGGTGGAAGAAAATGAATTTCACATGTTACACTTACAGAGTGCGAACTTAATGAAGAGAAAAACAAAATGAATTTCACATGTTACACTTGAGAGCGATCTTAATGAAGAGAAAAACAAAATGAATTTCACACGTTACACTTATAGAGAGCGATCTTAATGAAGAGAAAGATTTGTACCTGGACTTCAAGAAAAAGAAGTGATGGCCTCCACTTCATTTCAGACTACTGATAAAAATAATGTTACCTGGGCTGACCTCCAGACAACCTGTGTCAAATTCAAGATGGCCCCATGAAAAGATACTATATTAAGCTGAGGCAGAGATACTGTAGCAGGAGTACATGGAGAACCAAAGGAACCGAACAACCCCACTTCATACTCTCAACTACGGAGCAACCTCTTCTACCAGGTAACCAAAGACAGAACAGATAATGAGCCAGTTATTGGTTCCAGGCTAACCAAAGAGAGAACAGATAACGAGTCAGTTATTGGTTCCAATGACTTTTAGAACACTTGTGATGAAGCACGCACATAACCACACTTGGGGTAGCAATTTAGGAAAGGATAAGACAAAAGCTACAACTTTAATTAGATCTTACTGGTCTGGTGTTATGAAAAATTAAAAAAAAAAACTTTTGTGAAACTTGATCAGAATGTCAAAAGACAGCACCAAATAAAGGGTTAAGGAGCCCTTTGATACCTTACCAACAAGTGGAAATTCCAACGGAGAGAACAGCAATGGACATTGTATATACAGTTTTAAAACTAAGTAAGAGGAATCATTATATCCTGTTAATCATCAATTATGCAACATCTCCTAAGGCAGTACACTATGAACAGCTAATGCAAAGTCCAAAGCAAAAGAATCATCAGTTCAATTCTTTTCTAGAGGAGGAATTCCCAGAGAAATTCAAACAGACTGAGTCACCCCATTCATGTCCACAGCAACTCATGAACTTTGCAATGTTGTCACATAAGCTAGCTGAGTATTTTAATAAATCTTTAAGTGTATACTGTGATCTGGATGGCAGAAATTGGGACTACAAGCCCTGATCTAATCACTTTGTTGTAAAGGACGTAGAAAACTGAAGTCAAACCATTTGAACTGTTACGTGGCAGACCTCTGGGTTCTTTTGACATATCTGGACGATGTTGCAATGTTTTACGAATATCGGGAAAGCCATCTCCCTAACATTATACAGATGGGAAACAAAGATAAGAGAAATATGTAAGGAAGGGACTGAGAGTTAATTTCCCAGCTCAGATAGCTTTTTCTTTCCCACATTATTATTATATACGGTCCAACAGGATTGCACTGATATTTGTATTAATTAATAGCAGACTATTGTTTTACATGGGCAATAATGAATTATACTGAACTCACTTGATGTAAGTTTGCTGAAACAGAAAGATCTGACTCAGTGAACCAGCAATAACACTAACACACACAACTAGCTAGCTGACACAGAACTGCTAAAATCATAATGTGACCATATTCGGCCAAGACTGCCTTGCTTATCTTCATCTCTTTTCACTAACCGGTTCATAGGTTCATAGGTAGATACTAGGCTATCTGCCCTAGGGCATTTATAAGCCTAGCCAGAGTGTATTTGGCTTCTGCCTCCCTATTAGATTAGCCTACTGTGCCTCTGTAAAGTAGGTCACAGAAGGTACCCTTTTAAGATTAGTTTACTGTGCCTCTGTCTAGCAGGGACACAGAAAAGATCCCAAGGGTGAATTTGCGATTTCCAATCCACGCATCCAGATTTCGCTTGAAGAGGGTCAGCGAGGGGCTATGTCTAACATGAATTGGGATTCTATTCCAGAGTGAGGGGAGCCTCTGGGAAATTAATCTGTCCCTCCTGCATGTCCTATTTATTTTTGTGCTGAGGTTTAGGTCCCTAGAGCGTGTAGCTCTAAGGGACTTGGATTTTTTGAGGTGGAGCACATCCATTAATTCTGGGTTTGACATGGCTTTTGTACGTCAGGCATAGATCGCCTTTGAGTAGGCGGTAAGCAACTGAGTAGAGCTGGAGATTCTTTAGTCGAGCTGCATAGGACATCTGCTTGTAGCCCATGATCCTCTTGGTGAGGTACTTTTGGGGTCTCTCTAGTTGCTGCAGGTGTCGGGTAAGGTACATCCCAAAAGGGGCATTGTATTCAATTATGGGCCTGATGAGTGACGAGTAGAGGGGCACAATGACCTCTCTTGATCTAGATGCGAACCCTTTCGTGATAAGGTGGGCTATATAGAAGGTCTTTATAACCACTTTGGCAACGTGATTATCAAAGGAGAGATTACTATCTACATTGGTCCCCAAATCTCTAATTACTTCTTCCGTACTTAATGGATTACCACCTATGTGGTAATCTGTGGGCACCTTGTTTTTCCCAAACGGGATGACTATGCACTTTTTAGCATTTAGCTTGAGGCCGTGGCTCTGGCACCAAGCATCCATCTCTGTGAGACCCTTTTGGAGGATGCTTGTGTCAGCTGGAGATTCGATTATGGCCCCCAGTTTGCAGTCATCTGCGAACTTTGTCAGCCATAATCCCCCCGTGTTAGCCTGAACCTCAGAGAAGTATATACAGAACAAGAGAGGTCCCAGAACTGAGTCCTGTGGGATGCCACTTGTAACTGGTTTGGATTCAGACATGTCACCTGCGATTCTGACCATGTGGGTTCTACCTCTGAGCCAGTTGGCAACCCATCTTGTGATATAGGGGTTGATATTTAAGCTGGTAAGCTTATTTATGATGCCCGAGTGAGGTATTGTGTCGAAGGCTTTTGCGAGGTCCAGCTAGGCTGTGTGGACTACCTTGCCCTCATCTATGGCTTTGGTAACTGTTTCAAAGAAATCAACTAGGTTTAAGAGACAAGATCGGTCCTTAACAAAGCCGAATTGGGTAGGGTCCAGTGTCTTTGTTTATGAGCTCCATGATAATACACTCCATAGCTTTACAGACCAGACTAGTCAGGCTTATGGGGCGATAGTTTCCAGGGTCCATTGTGGCACCACCTTTGTGGAGTGGGACCACTGTAGCTGTACGCCATTCTATGGCTACATATCCTGTAGTAAGGCTAAGTTTGAACAGTGACTTAATGTGAGGGTTTAGTTCTTCTTGGAGCTCATGTAAGACACAGCCTGGGACACCGTCCGGTCCCATAGATGCTGTGTTTTTTGCTTTGGAAAGGGCAGCTTTCACCTGTGCATCTGTGATGTCAGGGAGGTTACATTCAGTTGGGATAGGCATTTGCTCCTTTGGGGGAAGGGGGGGGAGAAGTTTGCGCTGAATCTGTCTGCCAGGATGTTGGCTATGTCTGTAGGTTCAGTATATTTTGTACCGTTATGCAACAATTCAGAGCATATCTGGGAGTTTCCGCCCATGTTCCTGACATAACTAAAGAAGGCATTGTGATTATCTTTAGTGTCTAGGGCAATTTTTCTTTCGAAGTTGGCCTTTGATGATTTTATGAGGGATCGAAGTTTCTTGCTAATACTGATCAGAGATGCCTTCCCTTTTTGGGATTTTTCTCTGTCATGTAGTAACTTCCTTCTTCTGTTGTATAGTTTATTTATGGCAGGGGTCCACCAGACTGGTCTCCTGTTTTTGGAGGAGTGAGTCTTGGTTTTATTTGGGATAGCACGATCCATGCATTCCTGCAGGTGCTCATAGAATGCATTTGTAAAGGATTCTGCAGATTGGGCTGTATTATCCTCTGGCCCAGGGGCTTTGAAGGATTCCACCTCAGTGTTGAGAAGTGCAAAGTTGGCTTTTGAGAAATTCTTTACAGTGATTTCCTTGGCTGGGGGTGGGAATGGGATATGGATGTCCAGGGAAATTTGTTTATGGTCTGATCTTACCAATGAGGAGTTTACCTCCAGTGTGGAACATAGAGTCCCCATGCTGGTCATGACCAGGTCCAATATGTTGTTCCCTCTTGTGGGAGTGGTGACCAGTTGTTCCATTGCATTTGAGTTTATAAATTCAAGGAACTGTTGGGCGAGGGTGTTTGGGCTTGAGTAGTTTTCCCAGTCAGTGCTTGGGTAGTTGAAGTCACCCAATAACATAGTGTTTGGAGAGACCTTCATATTCAACAGTGTTCTCAGGAATGCCAAGTGGGGTTCCTGTAATAGGGAGGATGTTCTGTAGCAGGCTACAAACTGAAAGGCAGTTTTGTCCGCTGTTAGTTGCACATGGATGGTTTCTGATGCTTTGTGCAGTGCCACTAACCTGGAGGTGTAGGTATCTTTGATGAATATAGATACTCCCCCTCCTTTTGTGCTTCGGTCCGAGTTTTGGGGACGAAATGCATGGTATGAGTTATAACCTGGTAGTGCTGGGGTGCTCTCAGGAGCCTTGAACCAGGTTTCTGTTACTGCATAGACATCGATTTTCTCCATACTGAGGAGAGCCTCGAGTGTGTGCATCTTGAGGTTTAGACTTCTGGCATTGAGTAGCATTACCTTTAGTTTTTTTCTCCTTGGGTTGTCTATGGAGGTGGGTTTGTACTTTGAGCCTTGCCTAAAAAAGGCACTATGGGGCTGGCAAGAGCCTAGGCCAGTATACGAAAGCCTAAGGGTGACAGGTGCAAGCTGTCCCTAGCAAAGCAACATGGCTTGTCGAGCATGTCATCCCAGGCTGACAGACACTGGATCCCCCTTGAATGACACCAATAGATTAGCCAATTGTTGAAACTGATCATTTTGTCTTTATACTGTGGCATCATTCTTGGTGAGGGCAAGATGCTACTCAAGGTCAGGGTCATACCAGCCTGGGCTACATGGTCAGAGAGCTCCTCTATGTCTCTTTTCATGTAGTCCAGGGAGGTACGTCTCAGGTCATTCACACCAGCATGGACAATGACGGAGTCATACTTGTACTTGCTTTGGAGTGACCTGAGTGCTTGCGTTATGTGGCGGATACTGGCACCCGACAGGCAGCTTACAGTGACCTTCTCCTTGTTCAGTCTGGTGAGCGGGACGTCAGTGTGCCGGACAACAGAGTCCCCTATAACAAGTGTATTTGGTGTGTTGTTTGGCCTTAAGGGCTGTGACTGTGAGGCACACTGATTTTGTGAGATGTGTGATTCGTGGGTATTGTTGAGGGGGGGGGG
The DNA here is from genome assembly GCF_019279795.1 of Protopterus annectens. NCBI lineage: Eukaryota > Metazoa > Chordata > Ceratodontiformes > Protopteridae > Protopterus > Protopterus annectens. The sequence continues at coordinate 124,443,452 of NC_056746.1, read as the reverse complement.
GCTGTTGCTTGGGTATCTTTGCTACTAGCGGGCAAGTCATCGTTTTTTTCCTGTTTTTTTTTTTTTTTATTAAGTGACATTACTGCTGCCATCCCTCGGTTGGTTAAAAAACTATGCTGGTAAAAAAAAAAAAAAAAAAAAGAACAAGAAAACAAGGATAATGAAGCTAACAAAAATGCACTACACCTTTACAAACAGCAGTAGCTGAACATGGTGACATTATGACACGCCTTAGAATCCCATGCATAAATCACGTAACTCTATCACTAAGCACAACATTCTAGCAAAGGAGGAACGCGCCCAGAGTTTGGCTCTGTAATGCGGCTATTTGAGTCGGAGGCAGCACTGTTTTTTTGCATCAATGTTTTTTTTGCTCATAACAACATCAAAGCAGAAAAGGGACATAATTCAATTTTCATGTCAAGAGAAGAAACAAGAAACATGCTATAACATGTCTCTCTTAAATCTAACTTTACTTTGTAAATACAACACAGAATTCTGACAAGGACGACAGTTCAGTTATTGCACTGTGATGTTTTTGTCAAGCTTGCAGAATGCTCTGAATAGATTATCACCCTTCAAGACTTTTTCAGACACTATGTCATCCAGCTGGTCTACAACTTATGAAGTACATTTAAACACAAAATTGTTTCCTTTTTTGCCTTTTAATTTGCTTTCTGTAATTTTTCTGACAAAAGTATAAACACATGATCAATACAGCCATTACTTTTTAATTTTAATTTCACTATTAAAATGAGTCTTAAAGGAATCATGACACTACACCACATACACATAATAGCTGTTCCCTTGTGCATACACTGTAAGAACAATAAATATCTTTAAAAGGAAGCCTCATCCGAAGAGGATTGTTTACAAACTCAAAGAAGCATATATTATTAAAATTGTAATTATAATTATTATTATGTACAAATTTATAAATTTACTGGAGTGGAGTTTCTTTCTATAAACCAAAAAGACTTCAATGTTCAATATATATATATATATATATATATATATATATATATATATATATATATATATCTGCAGCAAAACAAACACAGTGAAAAAATGAAAATTAATTTAAGAAGTTTATGGTTTAAAAAATACTTGAAACATTAAGAACTTCATATTTACAGAATTTTTTTAGCGATCAAATTTTATGGCAAATTTAAACAGAGCAATTCTTAAAAATGACATACAAAAAGAAACTCTAAATGGAAGTGGTTTCCTAAATGCAGCCTTACACAATGACAGTAGCGGATGTCTGGTAATGCACATTTGTTTTCAGTCAGTAATGCAGAGTTTAAAAAAAAGCGATGAACACTCAAGGCTGTGAGAAACTTACATCTTTGAAATACAAGACAAAAATTATGAATAAGGTCTGGGGCCACCTTTCTGGCACATCATTTAGACTGATGCAATGTTTTCTTGTAACCTAGGTAAGAATGGAATTATGTGCAACTTTTAATTCAGCTGTCAATTTCGTCCAAGTAGGTTTCTGAAAACAAATCAAAGTCCAACGTTCTCCAGCGCATTTACAGTAGGTGCTTGAGCTGTTTCCTGAGTATTGATTATTTAACTGATTCCTGTCTACAGCTACTTTTTTTTGCAGTAATGTTCATTGATGTAGTTTTAATCTATATTCCTGTAATCTCCCCCTCATTGTCTCACTTGGCTACTGTTTTCAGAAACTAAGTGTAGTAGTCAAACCACATCTTCTGCAAACACAGAATTTTGCTGAACAAACAAGGTCACTGATTTTGTTAAATCTAATACTCAGAATTTAGTTATTCAAAGTTACAACTCACAAAGGAGTAAAATGATGCACTGGTGTATCAAGTCTTATGTATGTTCAAGTGGACATATCTTTACTTTTAACATACACGGCACACATGAACCCTGGATCAAGCATGTCTAATATGGTTAACATAACATGCATAATTTAATATTACTTGAAAGTACAGCTGTGTAAAATCTTACCATAACAGTAGACAAGACACCCTTCTCTTCATTGTTGAGTATTCTATACAACAGGGATCCCTTGCCTAGAGTAGCCCAACGTCTGCCCAGTATACCACAGCCTTAGGATTTTACAGACAACGTACGTCATGCGTACACTCCCCATTCAAGGCGTGGGGTATAACGGTGACATACAGACTTGCATACCTCAGAACTAGCACCAGGAGGAACAGGCCAAGGAGAAAAGGTGGAACGTGCATCCAGAAAGAAAAAAGGAAAAGAGCAAACAGGGAGCGGGGCAACAGATACTCAAAGGGGGAGCGGGGGGAACAAATACTCAAAGGGGGAGCGGAGGTAACAGATACTCACAGGGGGACAGAGGGAACAAATACTCAAAGGGGGAGGGGGAAACAGATACTAAAAGGGGGAGCGGGGCAACAGATACTCAAAGGGGGAGCGGGGGGAACAAATACTCACAGAAGGAGTGGGGGGAACAGATACTCACAGGGGGAGCAGAGGGAACAGACACTCAAAGGGAGCGGGGAACAAAAACTCAAAGGGGCGGAATAAATACCCAAAGGGGGAGTGGGAGAATAGATACTCAAAGGGTGAGCGGGGAGAACAGATACTCAAAGGGGGAGCAGGGGAACAGATACTCAAAGGAGGAGTGGGGTGAACAGATACTCAAAGGGGGAGTGGGGGGAACAGATACTCAAAGGGGAGTGGGGAACAGATACGCAAAGGGGAAGGGGGGAACAGATACTCAAAGGGGAAGTGGGAGGAACAAATACTCAAAGGGGAAGCGGAGGGAACAAATACTCAAAGGGGGAACAGATACTGAAAGGGAGAGCAGGTGAAACAAATACTCAAAGGGGGAACAGATACTGAAAGGGGGAGTGGGGGAAACAAATACTCAAAGGGTGAGCAGGGGTAACAAATACTCAAAGGGGAGCAGGGGAAAAGATACTCAAAGGGGGAGCAGGGGAACAGATACTCAAAGGGGGAGTGGGGGGAACAGACACTCAAACGGAGAGTGGGGGAAGAGATACTCAAAGGGGGAGTGGAGAACAGATACTCAAAGGGAAGTGGGGGAACCAATACTCAAAGGGGGAGTGGGGGAAATAAATACTCAAAGGGGGAGCGGGGGGAACAAATACTCAAAGGGGGAGCGGGGTGAAAAGGTACTCAGCAGTGAAGAGAAGGGCAGATTTTACACAACTGAACTATGTCCTTCCATGTCACGTTTGCACTGCTCTTTACAAAAGGGAGAGTACAAAAGCTCAAGAGGTAACCTAGGTGGAGGGAGACACAGAGGAGCCCTAAAGAAACCCATACAGGATATCACCAGCAAAGCCAGCTCTTACTCTGGAAAAATCATCCAATTTATAATGCTTTATGAAAGTATGGACAGAAGTCCAAGTGGCAGCTTCAAGGATGGAACTGGTATCCAATCCTTTGAAAAATTGCCAGAGGAAGCCACAGTCCTGGTAGAATGAACCTTTACAGAAGCAGAAACATTTTCCATGAAAAAAGTTGCAAAAAGAAATGGCATTTGAGATCCAGAAAAACTGGCTTGCTTAGAAACAGCCACACTTAGAGATCTGGAATTAAAGAAAATAAAAAGCTGTAAAGACTTGCAATGGCCTTAGTCTTATCTAAATAATATCTGAGCTGCCTAATCAGATCCAAGGTGTGGTGAGCCTTCTCACTAGGAGACTGTGTAGAAGGATTAGCAGACAACTCATTAACCCACCATGGCCATAAAACAAGGATTAGTATAACTCATTAACTCACCTTGGGCATAAAAGAAGGATTAGTATGACTCATTAACCCTCCGTGGGCATAAAAGAAGGATTAGTATAACTCAATAACCCACCTTGGGCATAAATAAGGATTAGTATGACTCATTAACCCACCCTGGGCATAAACAAAAGGGTTAGTATGACTCATTAACCCACCCTGGGAATAAAAGAAGGATTAGTATGACTCATTAACCCACTTTGAGATAAAAGAAGGATTAGTATGACTCATTAACCTACCTTGGGCATAAAAGAAGGATTAATATGACTCATTAACCCACCTTGGGCATAAAAGAAGGATTAGTATGACTCATTAACCCACCTTGGGCATAAAAGAAGGATTAGTATGACTCATTAACAATCTTGGGCATAAAAGAAGGATTAGTATGACTCATTAACACACCTTGGGCATTTGGGCAAAAAAGAAGGATTAGAATGACCCATTAACTCACCCTTGGGCATTTAGGCATAAAAGAAGGATTAGTATGATTCATTAACCCACCTTGGGCATAAAAGAAGGATTAGTATGAGCCATTAACCCACTGTGGGCATAAAAGAAGGATTCGTATGACTCATTAACCAACCTTGGGCATTAAATAAGGATTAGTATGACTCATTAACCCACCTTGGGCATAAAAAAAAGATTAGTACTACTCATTAACCCACCTTGGGCATAAAATAAGTTTTAGTATGACTCATTAACAATCTTGGGCATAAAAAAGCATTAGTATTACTCATTAACCCACCTTGGGCAAAAAGAAGGATTAGTATGACTCATTAACCCACCTTGGGCATAAAAGAAGGATTAGTATGACTCATTAACCCACCTTGGGCAAAAAAGAATGATTAGTATGACCCATTAACCACCGTGGGCAATAAAGAAGGATTAGTATGACTCATTAACCCACCTTGGGCATAAAAGAAGGATTAGTATGACTCATTAACCCACCTTGGGCATAAAAGAAGGATTAGTATGACTCATTAACAATCTTGGGCATAAAAGAAGGATTAGTATGACTCATTAACACACCTTGGGCATAAAAGAAGGATTAGTATGACTCATTAACACACCTTGGGCATAAAAAAAGCATTAGTATGACTCATTAACCCACCTTGGGCAAAAAGAAGGATTAGTATGACTCATTAACCCACCTTGGGCGTAAAAGAAGGATTAGTATGACTCATTAACCGACCTTGGGCATAAAAGAAGGATTAGTATGACTCATTAACCCATCTTGGGCATAAAAGAAGGATTAGTATGACTCATTAACCCACCTTGGGCATAAAAGAAGGATTAGTATGACTCATTAACCCACCTTGGGCATAAAAGAAGGATTAGTATGACTCATTAACCCACCTTGGGCATAAAAGAAGGATTAGTATGACTCATTAACAATCTTGGGCATAAAAGAAGGATTAGTATGACTCATTAACACACCTTGGGCATAAAAGAAGGATTAGTATGACTCATTAACACACCTTGGGCATAAAAGAAGGATTAGTATGACTCATTAACCCACCTTGGGCATAAAAAAAGCATTAGTATGACTCATTAACCCACCTTGGGCAAAAAATAAGGATTAGTATGACTCATTAACCCACCTTGGGCATAAAAGAAGGATTAGTATGACTCATTAACCCACCTTTGCATAAAAGAAGGATTAGTATGAATCTAACAATTTTGGGCATAAAAGAAGGATTAGTATGACTCATTAACCACCTTGGGCATCAAATAAGGATTAGTATGACTTATTAACCCACCTTGGGCATAAAAGAAGGATTAGTATGACTTATTAACCCACCTTGGGCATAAAAGAAGGCTTAGTATGACTCATTAACCCACCTTGGCCATAACATAAGGATTAGTATGACTCATTAACCACCTTGGGCATAAAAGAAGGATTAGTATGACTCATTAACCCACTTTGGGCATAAAAGAAGGTTTAGTAGGACTCATTAACCACCTTGCGCATAAAAGAAGGATTAGTATGACTCATTAACCACCTTGGGCATAAAAGAAGGATTAGTATGACTCATTAACCCACCTTGGGCATAAAAGAAGGATTAGTATGACTCATTTACCCAGCTTGGGTATAAAAGAAGGATTAGTATGACTCATAACCCAGCTTGGGCATAAAAGAAGGATTAGTATGACTCATTACCTAGTTTGGGCATAAAAGAAGGATTAGTATGAAGAAACACCCCCTCCCTATGAAAAACTAAAACAAGAGGAACAGCCTCAAGAGTCTGGAGTTCACACACTCTCTTATCTGAAGTAACGGCCAAAAGAAGAACAGTCTTCATACTTCTCAACATTTTAGTGCAAGATATCTGGACAAAGCTCAATGAAATGGGGGAATAAAGGCCCAAAACGTAGGGCCAGATTTTAAATATTGCTCTTATAAACTTAGAAAGTTACTAGAGTAACAGGGTTTGTGTTAACATACATTTTCTTAACATCTGAAGTTCGAAATTCAAATGTATGTCATTATTTAGTGAATTAAATCCTCAGATCATCCCAGTGATTTCCAGAAAACAACAAATTTTATGAGGAACAGGCCAAAATTATGAGGCACAAATCTGGACATTCTGTGAAGATCTGAATAGCTGAGAGGTATGATTCCATGTACAAGGTTGTATGGAAGCTGAAGCTCAGACTCAGAGAGTCTGAGTCCCCTTTTCAAGGACAAAATTAAGTTCCCAGGAAGGTGGAATAGGTTTCCTGGAGGTCTGATACAAAACAAAGCACGCCTTTAAGAAATAGCCTAACTTCAAACCTAGTGGCCAGAGGAGGAGTGAATGGCAGATGAGCAGAAATAGCTGAAAATAGAGCTTTAAAATAAGAAAATGCTAACTTAGCATGGAACAACTCACACAAACAGGAGAAAACCAGAGGGATCTTAACAGAAAATGGATCCTGCTTATGGTTACAAGCAAACAGCAAACAGAAAATCCCTTCCATTTGGACATATAGGATTTCCTGGCCTACTGCGGAACTCTAAGCACATCTTCAGAAAAAAGAAGTGCCTAAAAAGGATCAAAGCCATATCACAGACAATGTCAGCTGAAGACTGGACAGGTTAGAATGGATAAGACATCCCCTTCTCTTGTGTGAGTATGTCTACAGTGTGAGGTAACTTGTGGTGACTGGGCTTGGCTAGGTGCAGAAGAGGAGTAAACCAATGCTGTCTGGGTCAAAAGGGAGTCACCAACAAGAGTTTGGGTCATTCCTGCTCTATCTTGAGCAGGACCCTTGGAATAACAGGAAGGAGGGGCATGGAGAAACATCCCCTTCCAAAAAAAAGAAAGGGCATCCACCTTCCAAGCCAGCAGACTTGGGACTCTAGTGCAAAATAGTGGAAGTTGTCTGTGCAAAGAGGAGAAAAGATCTACCTGAGAAGTACCCCACTGATGGACAATGTCCAGAAACACATCTCTTTGAAGCAGTCATTCATGAGCCTGTGTTTTGGACCTGCACAAAGAGTTTGTCACTATATTTTGCTCTGAAGGAATGTATACAGCCTGAAGAGTCACTTGATACTGGACAGCAAGATCGCAAACTTAAAGAGCTAGCCTGCACAGAAGGTAAGGTAGAACCATGTCTCCCCTTGCTTGTTGATGTACCACATCACTGTGCTATTGTCTGGAAAGATTTTGAGAGGCCCTGGAAGAAAAAGGGAATGAGAGGTCTGAAAAGCAAGAAGGAGAGCTGTCATCTCCTTGACACCGATATGGTCTGACCTCTGAAGAGGGGACTAGTGACGCTGCACCTTGTGGAAACCAAAACAGGCTCCCCAGCCAATGTCAGATGCATCTGAAAAAAGTTTCTGAGAGGGGATTGGGGGCTAAAAAGGAAGTCCTGGGTTAACAGAGAGCTGATGAATCCACCACTGAAACTCGAGGAAGAAGAGGGACTAGAAAATCTACAGGATGACAGTGTTGGAGCCAAACTGACTTTAGGAATTCACTGCAAGTCTTTCATATGAAGCCTAGTTGCAGGCAGCATAGGAATGGTGGAAGCCTTGAGTCCTAGTACCCATAGAAAAGCTTTGGCTGTAACTGAAACCTGAAGAAGAAGGGAGTGAAAAAAGATGAGTACAGAAAGAACCTTGGGAAGAAGCAGGGAAGTCAGCATAGGGATGGTCTGTAGCCTGCAACCAAAAAAACCCATGATCCTGAGAAGGAAGCAGGACTGATTTGGAAATTTATGATAAACACCCGGCTTTGCAAGAGATAAACATTATAGTGGAGGTGCTGAATGAGTAGTTCATCCAGATAAGGAAAGAAATGAACTACCTTCATCATGCAAAATCCAATCACAGGAGCAAGATTTTTGGTGAAAATCCTTGGGGCAGTAGAAAGGCTAAATGGCAAAGCAGACAACTGAAATTGCAAGGAAGAAACAGAAAAATGTAAGACTTCCTGAAAATGAGATGAACTGCGATGTGAAGATAAGCATCTTTGAGATCCATGGAGACTAGGAAAGCCATATGGGAAGAAGAAGAGGAAACACTGTCTGAAGGGATGACATCTGACACCAAAAGGAAGGGATCTTCAGAAGACTGTTGAGCTGAGACAGGTCCAGAATGGGCCTCCAGGTGCCTTTCTTCCTAGGAACCAGAAACATTTGGCAATAAAATCCTTTCCCACCCTAGGAAGAGGGTACAACCTGAATGGTGTCTTGAGCCAGAAGGCCCTGAAGTAGTCCTGGGAAGAAAGGAAGCTATTCCAGAGGAGGTTGTGGGATGCCCAGGAAAGGAGGAAGGGATTTCCATACCAAAAAGTATCCCTGATGGGTGAACCCAAGAGTCTTGAGTGATCCTTAACTAATTGGGAAGAGGACAGGGAAAGATGAAGAGATAAAGGAACCTGACTCAGGAAAGGGGGAAGCAGTCAGTCAGTTAGAACTGGCTTGTCTTGAAAAGGAGGTTTCTGACATGTGGAAGTCTGAGTAGACTTAGCAGGAAGGGCCTTCCTAGAATCCTTCTTACCTTCGGGAGTAGTGCAAGGCTGTCTGCAACCAAAAGCAGATTTAGATGGATAAGTCCTCTGGAACTTAGGAACAGGAGAAACAAAGTATGCTTCAATCCCTAGAAATACTTCCCCTTATCCTGCAGGGACTTAAAAAGCTCAGCAGCTGCAGAACCAAACAGGTTGTTGTTATCAAGAGGAGCGTCCAGCAGCTTTAGCCTTAATATCAGCAGGTAAAGGGAGGAGACAAAGCCAAGATTAACGTCTCAAAGCATAACCAAAGGCAGGAGCTGTAGACGAGGCATTAGCTGCATCATACCTACATTTAACAGAGTGGTGGGCCCTTGAGAAGTACAGCCCGGTAAACAAAGAGCAGAGGCCTTCTCCTCAGAAACAGGAAGAGCTGTGATTGCCTGGGAAACCTGACAAAGAGGGGTTTAAACATGCCTGGTCATATGGGTCTAGTAGTTAATAGCCCGAATGGCCAAGGTGGCAGCAGTATATACCTTCTTGCCCAGCTGTTTCATAGCCCTACTGTCCCTGTGTGAAGGAAGTAGTTTATTAGAAGAGACAGACACTACAGAATGGTCAACATGGGACATTCATAGAGAAACTTACACTCCCCCAGGCATCTTATAAAATTTGTCAGGCTTCTTAGGGGATGGTGGTTGAGTATCCTGGACTACAAAAGCTGCTAAAAGGGTATCAAAAAGGGCAGCTAAGTCAAAAGGAACACTCCATCTGGAAGAGCTCACAATACCTTATTGAATGCCAGAAACTTGAGAAGAGTCCCACTTAAAAAATTCCTTCATATGAGAAACAGAATCCCCAAGGGAGAGTTCTTCAAAGGGAGAGGCTGGGCCAATAAAATCTTCCTCCTTAGAGCCATAATCCAAGGAAGAAGGGATCTGAGAGGAATGTGCCAAAGACTCTTGTCCAGAGTCCAAGTCCTCATCTGAGGAGTCCTGCTCTCTGGGCCTCTTTAGTAAGGTAGAGGACCAAGGGGGAGCAGGGACAGAAATTCACTGGGGAGGCTTTAAGGCCATCAGTACATTAACTAACCCCTGAGTAAAGCCCTGCCATTCATGCTGGGGATCCTTAGCATATACCTCTCAACTGTCCAGATTTTTACAGAATGTCCAGATTTTTGCTTCATATTTTCAGTCTGTTCCTCATAGAATTTTGTTTTCTATGAACAATCTTTGGAAAATCAGTGAGGATTGAAGTCAGAAAAGATTGACAGACATTTGTTTCAGAGTTTATATCCTTCAAAAAATTCATGCTAAAGCAAAACCTGTTATTCTATGAACTTTCTACACTTGTAAGAGCAATATTTAAAAACTGTCCCTATTTTTGGGTCTTTGCCCCCCCCCCCCAATTATTAATGGTTTTGTCCAGATTTCTTGTTCTAAGAGATTGAGAGGTATGCCTTAGCAGCAGGGGAAACATGCTTGTTTTTTTTTTTCTTTTCATGGACATCTACTGTCAACACCCTAGGAGGTTCAGACCCTTGCCTACATTCAACCAACATAGTAGGAATCTTCTCCTGAACAGGAATTTGTGCTATCCCCCGGTCCTTCAGAAATAATCAGCCAAGGTTCCCCCTCAACACTGTGAGCAGACATTAGCAGTCCCTCAAAGGATGTGTGAGAAGTCAGATCCATTCCAGCCTCTGATGGGGTCTCAGCAAAGGAATCTGATGGAACTATCAGGTGATCCTCTAGGCTTTCACTAGTCCGAAGAGAGACATCTGGGGGATTTAGGACAGCAGCCAAATCGGACCTGATTCTTTTGGCCTTTTCCTGGCAGGCATCTGACCTTCAGGATGGGAAGATTTTGCCATAGCACCTTGTGCCAACAATTTAAGACATTTCCCCAGATAAATGGACAAGGAGGAGAAGCAACTACTAAGGGGCTTAGGTACAGATGCTTGGCAGACAGATACAGCAAGCAGACCAAGATCAATGATGGTATTTGGACTGCAATAAAGAAGTTCTGAGGTACGCATACCACCTTTATATCCTAAGCTGGGAGCATACGCATGATGTATGACATCTAAAAAATCCTAAGGCTTTGATATACTGTCCAGATGTTGGGCTACCCTTGACAGGGAATCTCTTTAGTACAGAATAGACATCATGATTTATAAATCATTTTCAAGTTCACCTGCAACAGTTTATTCTGCACACATATGAAATGCTTAACTATATCAGTTACACAGGGTGTCCGATTCCAAAACACTGCCTCTTGGCATAAAAGACTCTCTACATAAAGCAAGATTACACCAGAGGAAGTCATTCATACCAAGAGCTACTCTTTTGGCATCTGGTCCAAAGGTTTTTTTAACTTTCCTGTCAAGAATAAATTATCTGCTAGGTATACATTTTGTTTGCAGGAGTGACACAGGAAAACAGGGAAAGTTAAGTGACCTGCTGAAGTTAGTAAAGTACAGTTATCAGGTTTCCCCTTCATTAGCCCAACTCCATTTGGCTGCATTACTTTTAGATGACATATGTTTCGTCAAAGGTGCTTCTTCCTGTTTCACTTTGCCTAATCTAATGTAGCAGCAATGACATCTGCAGGACTGACATTTGCTGGGAAAAGAGCAAAAGAGAAATATGCAGTTTAAGGTGTAATTTGTTCTTTATCGCAGTATGATCTTATAGTTAGCATGTATGTATATATATATATATATATATATATATATATATATATATATATATATATACTTACTATATATATATAAAGGTGTGCATGTGTGTGTGTGTGTATATGTATATATATATATATATATATATATATATATATATATATGTGTGTGTGTGTATATAGATATATATATATATATATATATATATATATATATATATATATATATATATATATACACACACACACACACATATGGATTCACTTCAGAATCTCAAAATCCCAAAATCTTGAATTTCAAAACATTGAGATCAAAACCACGAAAATGCAAAACACTGAAAACTCAAAACATTCAATTTCATAACACTGAAAAAACACAGGATACCGACACTTACTATATTCCAACACAACTACATACAGAAACATATTACACTTCTCCAAATACAACAAGGGAGGCTAGTCCCCCTTGCAGCTCCCACACCCCTTGCTACTTAAATATATCAATTCCGAGATCGCACTCTACAGAACAAAATGACAAACATACCATTACATGGTGCATGACTGCCTGTTGTAACCTCAGTCATGTTCCCTTTTAATGTGCTATAAAACATAACTCATCTAAGTGTAGTGCGATCTCAGAGTTGATATATTTAAGTAGCAAAGGGTGTGGGGGGGCACAGCCTCCCACATAGCCCTCTGCTTATAATTAGAGAAATGTAATATAGTTTGTCTTTTATTTGTTTCTGTATGCAGTTGTGCTGGAATATAGTGTTTTGTGTCTTATGTTTTTTTTTTTTTTTTTTTCAATGTTATGGGATTCAATGTTTTGATTTTTGAGATTTTGGTCTCAATATTTTGAAATTCAAGGTTTTGGGCCTTTTGATATTCTGAAGTGAATCAATTTATTGATATATATATATATATATACATACATATATATATATATATATATATATATACATACATACATCATACATACATATATATATATATATATATATATATACATACATATAATACACATACATATACACACTAAGATACAGGGGACAAATCCCCATATATGGGATGCTGGGAGCTTGCTGCCTCTAAAAATTACTTTAAATATGGTTTTATTTTTTGTATTTTTCTGATTTTATTTGCCTCTCCAACCTATTCTGCAAGGTGCACTTTTTAGTTTATTTGTGCAGTGCTATGAGGACGGTTGCAGGTACAGGTAGTTTTACTTTCAAAAGCTATATTGCTATGTTTTTAACATATAGGTAGACACGTCTCAAGTTAATATTGTATAAGGCACCTGCCCCTGGCAATCACACCTGGGGCTGCTACATACACAGTAAGCTCCTAGTTCAAAGTAACCCACCTAACTGGGAGCTGCTACAAAGCCTTTTGTGGTGCTTTAAATATTCCAGGCAAAACAGCAAAACTGCAAATGTAATTCATTCATCTGCCTGGTGCAGTGCTATGGGGAGATGGAACCTCTCCTGACAATCAGAGGGCACAAGACACAGAGGCAGAGAAACTAAAACACACACACACACACACACACACACACACACACACACACACACATATATATATATATATATATATATATATATATATATATACACACACATACATACACTCACACACACACACACATATATACACACACACACACACACACACACACACACACACACACACACACACACACACACACACACACACACACACACACACACACACACTCACAAAGACACAGACACACACACACACACACACACACACACACACACACACACACATACAATCTCTTAAGGCAACATACAGGATCATCAGTTCAAACAATGCATATCTTATTTTTACGACATTAAAAAGGAAACTGAACCACCCAACAAATAATATGGGTATGCAAAGGGTGGGATGCACATATGTATGTGGTCTGGAATGGATGCAGTAGTATCAATGCACTTTGACCCTTAACAGATGATATACTGCTTAATACACACAAAATCACTCTTTATATACCTCACAAAAGTCTTCCGTCTCTTTGGTCACTCCTTCCTACTCAATAAATAAAATGAAACTGACATGAGTATAGTCACTTCAGAATCAAAACAGGATCCTCCATCTCCAGTAAAGACTCTCTGCACCCAGGGGTCCAGCCACTGTCCCCTTGCTATTCTCCATTTTTAATAACATATGCTGTTATGACTTTCCTCATGTACCACTTCACTTACACACAGATGACGTGGTCATGTAGAAATGTAGTCACAACCACACAAGCATTCAGTCTCAGCAGTCATGTAGAGGTGTAGTCACAACCACACCAGCATTCAGTCTTAGCGGACATGTAGAGGTGTAGTCACAACCACATTAGCATTCAGTCTCAGCGGTCATGTAGAGGTGTAGTCACAAACACACCTGCATTCAGTCTCAGCGGTCATGTAGAGGTGTAGTTACAACCACACCAGCATTCAGTCTCAGCGGTCATGTACAGATGTAGTCACAACCACACCAGCATTCAGTGTCAGCAGTCATGTAGAGGTGTAGTCACAACCACACCAGTATTCAGTCTTAGCGGTCTTGTAGAGGTGTAGTCACAACCACACCAGCATTCAGTCTCAGCAGTCATGTAGAGATGTAGTCACAACCACACCAGCATTCAGTCTCAGTGGTCATGTAGAGGTGTAGTCACAACCACACCAGTATTCAGTATCAGCAGTCATGTAGAGGTGTAGTCCCAACCACGCCAGTATTCAGTCTCAGCGGTCATGTAGAGATTTAGTCACAACCACATTAGCATTCAGTCTCAGCGGTCATGTAGAGGTGTAGTCACAAACACACCTGCATTCAGTCTCAGCGGTCATGTAGAGGTGTAGTTACAACCACACCAGCATTCAGTCTCAGCGGTCATGTAGAGATGTAGTCACAACCACACCAGCATTCAGTGTCAGCAGTCATGAAGAGGTGTAGTCACAACCACACCAGCATTCAGTCTCAGCAGTCATGTAGAGATGTAGTCACAACCACACCAGCATTCAGTCTCAGTGGTCATGTAAAGGTGTAGTCACAACCACACCAGTATTCAGTATCAGCAGTCATGTAGAGGTGTAGTCACAACCACACCAGTATTCAGTCTCAGCGGTCTTGTAGAGATGCAGTCACAACCACACCAGCAATCAGTCTCAGCGGTCATGTAGAGGTGTAGCCAACCACACCAGGATTCAGTCTCAGCGGTCATGTAGAGATATAGTCACAACCACACCAGCATTCAGTCTCCGCAGTCATGTAGAGGTGTAGTTAGAACCACACCAGCATTCAGTCTCAGCGGTCATGTCGAGGTGTAGTCACAACTACACCAGCATTCAGTCTCAATGGTCATGTAGAGATGTAGTCACAACTACACCAGCATTCAATCTCAGCGTTCATGTAGAGATGTAGTCACAACCACACCAACATTCAGTCTCAGCGGTCATGTAGAGGTGTAGTCACAACCACGCCAGCATTCAGTCTCACCGGTCATATAGCGGTGTAGTCACAACCACGCCAGCATTCAGTCTCAGTGGTCATGTAGAGATGTAGTCATAACCACAGCAGCATTCAGTCTCAGCTTCAACTTGGCTTACAATCACTCTATGAGTGACTAATAAACCACAAAGTAATAATTATCCCCTCCAAAATTAAAACCTTGCAGTCCAAAACTTATTAGAAACTTTCCAAATCCTCAAAAGATTTTCACATCTTAAAACTTAAAACACCAAAACAGAAACTATTACTTCCTTAAAATATCTTGGCATTCAGCTAGATTAATCCCTAAACTTCCATCCCCACTTTGAAAAAAAATAGAAACAAGACCAACTCCTTCCTCCTCAAGGCTAATGTCTGTTTAACTCAATACCCCAGAAAAAACAGTCATGGGCAAAGGAGTTGTCTTTTCCCTACTGAAATATTGCCTTTCACCCATTGCAGCTGCTTCTCAGAAAAACTTTTATAACCTACAAATAATGCCCAACAAAATCTGCTGTTTCATCATACATGTGACAAAAGGAGATACTGCCAGCACAGCTATCTGGAATTATATGTCATTTGTGAACATCAAAATGATTTATATAAGATGCTTGTCTTACGACTGTATTAGAACTGCATGTCATGTGTATACCGAACTGGTATGTGTGTTAAAAAAAAGTATTTTATAAAGTGCTTGTGCTTTAGATGGATCCACAGCTTGCCCTGCTGATAGACAACAGAAATGTAAATGCACTATTGTAACTGTTTAAATGTATATATTTTAACAGCTGAAACTGGAATACAGGAGGTTAACTTAGGAAAAATAGCTGAAATTAAATTTCTTAAGGGTAGCTAGAGACAGAATGTCTGTACTAGGGAGTTTTCTGTATTGTCTTTAAGGTGAAATAATTACTAGCTTTAAAATGTGAAGGAATGCAATTGTTTTATGACTTCCAGCATCTGCCAAAGATCTGAGGTCTATGTATTTTCACAGGTAGATACTAAATACTGCTAGCTTCCAGGAGTGGGGGGGTTCACCTGGGATAGAGTCAGATGACAAGAAATGATGTCATTTTGCAAGCTATCCCAGCAGTAATATTTGAGATATTAATTTGAGAAGTCTATTAGAGAGACACAGCATTCTGACTTCTGTCTTGGACCTGACAACATGGACCATTCACCACACATCTGCCTTGCTCTGATGAAGTAAGTTTCTAGGGAACAGTACAATTCTCTTGGATATAGTCAGGAATATAGCAAAGCTTAGTTTAGATATTTTTCTTATTTGAGATTGTCCTGCAAAGTTGTTTTAAATATTTACTGTGATGTTGAACTCCAATATCACTGCGACTATATATATATATATATATATATATATATATATATATATTTTTTTTTTTATTTATTTATTTATTTAATATTGTCTTGTTCTTTTATTACTTATTAAATATATTTAAACCTTTCATTGTGATTGATCTTTGTGAGACATAGTTAAGCTTTGAGAGTACTTCCATATTTATTTGGTGACACTGTGGGCCACTCCTAATAGCCTTGCTATTTATCAAACTACCACTTGTAATAATATTAACATTACACAGTAAGATTGGACACCCTTTGTTAAGGGCCTTAAAGTAGCTGATAAGAGCTGGCTGGTGGCAGTGATAACTACTTATAGTTTGGGCAAAAGTGGGCATAGCTAGTAAAACTGTCCAGCCTTTTGCAGGTGTGTGTGTGTGTGTGTGTGTGTGTGTGTGTGTGTAAATCAAATCTCAAAGAGTGTGTGTATCAGCTACTTGGGCAGGGACACAAAGCACTGGTTAGACAAAGATGGTGCTGGAGGTCTTGGCTTGGCCACTCAGATGAGATCTCAACTCTATAGCTGTGCCAATGGGGAGCCGTACTGGGGATTGGGAGAAACCAGCCCTGGACTGACTGTGGTCTCTGTGTGCTCTTATGGGAAATTGCACTTTATGAGGAAAGCTGCATCTGGAAATAATGTGTGTGTGTACCTTGTCAGTCTCCCAATTTATGTCCCCTACTGTTGCCAGTGGTGAGGATTGAGGCACCTTGATTACTGGTCCAGTGGTGGGGTGTCACAGTATACACCCTGGAGCATCACTGCCTTAATCTTTCCAAAGCTAAGTATTTTCCTATAAAACAGAACATTGATCTATTACTTGGAGCTCTACTCTTCAAACTACAGCACTTCGAAGCATCCCTCCCTCAGCAACAAAACTAAATGAAAGCAAAACCTCCTACAAACTCACAGGCTACTCTCAGACAACTCCGACACTCTTCACTCCCCCAGCTAAACTTCATTGTGCCAAACACCTCTTCTCTACTATGGCTCCCATGTTTTGGCAATCTCTCCCCATCCACCTAAATGAACGCCTCTCTTACCCCAGTTTCAGATGTCAATTAAAAGCATACCTTCTTGAGGAAGTACAATCCTCCTGTCTCCAAAGGGGTCATGCCAACCAACTGCCTAAACAGTACTTCTACTCTCGCTCTCTCTTCCACTTCTGCTTTCTACCCTACATTACATACCACTGGATTATTACTTAAGTACTGTACATATTTTAATTTAATAGTTACAGTTTCTGTGGGCGGCCGCAGTGGTTAGTGTTGCCGCTTCACAGCAAGAGGTTCTCCAGTTCAATTCTTGGGTTAAGTGTCTTCTGTGCAGAGTCTGCATGTCTTCCCTGTGTATGTGTGGGTTTCTTCCCGCATCCCAGAGACATGCTGCAGGTGGATTGGACACTCTAAATTGGCCCTAGGTGTGAGTGTGTGCAGGTGGATTGGACACTCTAAATTGGCCCTAGGTGTGAGTGTGTGCCTTCTGTAGAAGGTTGGGCGCTGGGCTGGCAATTCAACACCATAAAACTCCAATACCAATCATTCTGCAGACCACGGTTCCACTGTGGAGACCCCTAATGGGAAAAGCCAAATGGAGAAGAGTTACAGTTTCTGTGTAAATACTATTCAAAACTCATCCATAGAGTGCAACAAAATATTTTCAAGCTTCATGCCCAGTTATGTACTAATGTTTTTGTTAGCATGTTTTATTTTCTCTCCTCTTATTAGTTATGTATTAAGTGTGATGAATTCATCATGGCTGTATTGGTTGGGAACTGAACTGGAGAACCATGTCCCCTGAGATAGTAACACTGACCACTGCATCATTATATCACTATGAACTGCAGATTTACATTAGCTGTTCACATTCTAGTGCTAGTGAGTTTAGTTGACGTACCCAGAACCATTTTCATTAGGAGGCAGAAAAAACAGTTTT
Organism: Protopterus annectens; assembly: GCF_019279795.1. NCBI lineage: Eukaryota > Metazoa > Chordata > Ceratodontiformes > Protopteridae > Protopterus > Protopterus annectens. Next base: position 124,425,287 of record NC_056746.1, on the reverse strand, counting down.
ACTCGGTTATCTGACAAACCCTAACACTCTTTCTCCACTCCTTCTTACTTATGTTGTCTTAAGCAATCTTTTTCTAGAATCCAGTACATTCTAAGTACTATCTTACTTTAAAACTATGTGATTTTAGATATATTCTTGCTAATGCCAAGTATAATTGTACTATGAAACTGTATTTTGCTTGGTATGTATTAATAACTTATGTGGAACTTTTCTTCCCGGGCCTCCACTGAAAATGGACATGTATCCAGTTGGAATCTCCTGGTCAACAAATGTAAAATAAATAAATAAATAAATCTGTGACTCACAGCTGATATTTCATAGAACTGATGAAGCACATGCAACAACATTCAGTTTTCTACACCATGTTTAACCTTCTACAGTTACATGGGTAGCAGCAACATTTCACTTGCCTAAAATGATATTACTTCCCTTCTTCTTTATTTAGTCCTACAGCATAACTGATCTTTGCTCTTTATTATCAAGATTTCTCCAACAAGTTTAATTTCAATTAACTTTACTCACCTCAGCAAGATGCTGCCTTAGGAAGTAAAACTGTGGACAGTAATCAAAAGTGAAAACTCGAGAAAGAAAGTGGTCTCTGCATCATGCAGGCAGAGACAAATCTTTTTCTGAAATAAAACAAGATACAAGTAGAAGAAGAATCATGATGCTTCCAAGATCAAGAGAGACAAAGAAATTTAAAAGGTACTAAAGGGTTTCTGGGTACTGAAGTGGAGCTTATCTGACATTACAAAGAGAAATAAACCCTGGGCTGAGGCAATGTCCTTTGATATAATCAAATCCATAGTCACTTTGTCACTTTACCCAAGGGCAACCTCCTCCCAATACCATGACCCCTTACAACAAATGCAAGTTTCAGACATGTATATTCCTGATCACTCGGTCACTGCGTAACTGGTAGACTCCAGTACTGTATGCATGTAGGTATCCAAACATCTACAAAGCGAGCAGCTCACTGCACATTCAATCAGACTCCACTGTTTGAGGTAATGTCTCCTCAACACAGTCTTTTCTATGTATTTATCAGTCTAAAATTAGTGAAGAAAGACTAAATCAATTAAATATGAATACATACAAACAAAGAATGGAAGAACACAAGTACAGATTGGTAAAAGAGTAATACTAAAGTACAGTTTTGTACCTACCATAAATGTAGATGTTCGAGTGTAGACACTGCTGCAGTCATTACACTTGGGTTATCCTGCCGTCAGGGGGTTCCCCAGTTGGCCTGAGTTCCAAAGTCTTGGTCTGGCCTCGGTTGCTGTCGCCTCTTCCCTGACGTCAGTGCGCCAGGGGGATATAAGATGCAGCCAATGCCATTTTCTTCAGTTTTTCTTGCCCCAGATGTCAGGTGCCCCCAAATAGGTAGGCCTTGCAAATTGCTAATAAAATATATAATAGAAAAGCAAACAACCAGTTTTAATTACCAGCAAATACTCCCTTTACGAAATATGGGTAGAAGAGCTAGGTACGTACCAGAAAGTAAGAGGGGAAGGAGGGAGGGTAACCTGGACTGCAGCAGTGTTTACACTCGAACATCTACATTTATGGTAGGTACAAAACTGTACTATGTTCATCATGTGACACTGCTGCAGTCAATACACTTGGGTGGAATCCCAAAGCTGAGGTAGGGAGGATGGATCTATAAGGCATTAGGGGTGGCTCTAAGGCCCTGCAGTACAGCAGTGGCAAAGCCAGCTCTGGATTTGGAATATAAAGGCAAATGGTAATGTTTGGTGAAGGTATGAACAGAACTAAATGTTGCTGCTTCTAAAATATCCTTGGTAGGCACTCCTCTGAGGTAGGCAGTTGAAGTGGCTGTTGCCCTGGTGGAGTGAGATCTAATGCTGCTAGGTACAGACTTCCCATGGTGGGTATAGCAAAACCGTATACAGTGAGCTATCCATTTTGAAATAGTCTGCTTTGAAATGGCTTTTCCTGTGCTCCTGCAGCGTATGCTACCAATAATTGCTCAAATTTTCTGAAAGCTTTGGTTTTGTCCAAGTAGAAGTGTAACTGTCTGTGAATGTCCAAGGAATGTAGTAGTCGCTCCCCTTTGTTCTGTGGTTTTGGATAAAAAGTTGGCAAGTGAATAGTTTGGTTTAGAGCCACACTTGATACTACCTTTGGCATAAATGTAGGGTTAGTTCTTAAGGACGCCCTGTCCTGGTGGAAGATGAGGAAAGGTTCCACTGCCATTAGTGCCTGCAATTCTGAAACTCTTCGTGCTGAGGTTATTGCCAGGAGCAGAGCAGTTTTCCAAGAGACATATTTTAAGTCTGATGAGTTAGCTGACTCAAAAGGAGGAAAAGTTAATTTTTCCAAGATGAAGTTGAGGTCCCAAGTTGGCGTAGGTGCTCTACGGGGCGGTCTCATTTTTTTAGCCCCTCTGAGGTACTGTTTGAGCAAAGGATTTGAAAAAATTGGTGGATCAGTGTTGTAATGAGCAGAAATGGTTGAGGCATGAATCTTGATGGATGAGAAGGAGAGGCCCTTGTCCAGCATCTCAGTTAAGTATTGAAGTATCTGAGGAATGTTTGGTACAAGAGGGTCAAGGCTGTGTGCTTGGTTCCAGGCGCAGAATCTCTTCCATTTATCCGAAAAGGCTTTCCTGGTGCTAGGCCTTCTGGCCTCCAGAATGACATCCATAACAGCTTTGGAGAGAGGCAATGCTTGCTTGGTTAAGGAATTTTCCATGCAGCTAGATTTAAGGTCTTTAGCTGGCTGTGAAGTATCTGATTGTTGTGTTGTGTCAACAGCTGTGGGATTTGAGGCAGAATCCAGGGCGGTTCTTGTGCTAAGTTCTTTAAGATTGGGTACCAGTGCTGGTGTGGCCAGTCTGGTGCAATCAGGATCATCTTTGGCTCTTCCTGCCTGGCTTTTATGAGTACCTTTGGAAGGAGAGGTAAAGGAGGGAAAGCGTATACTTGTAGTTTTCTCCAGCTGAATGAGAGGGCATCCACTTTCCATGCCTGTGGATGGTAGCTCCTTGTGCAGAATTTCTGTAGTTGGCAGTTCATTGGGGTTGCAAACAGATCTATGTCTGGTTTCCCCCATTTGTGTGCTATCATTCTGAATATTTGTGGACTCAATTGCCATTCGTGAGGATCCATGATGTTTCTGCTTAGGTCGTCTGCCAGTGTGTTTTTCTCTCCTGGCAGGAATTGTGCCTGCAGATGAACTTGGTAGTTTAAAGCTGTGTTCCACAAGTTCATGGCTTGTCTGCAGACAGGGTAGGAGTGTGTGCCCCCTTGCTTTTTTATGTACCACATAACTGTGGTGTTGTCTGTCTTTAGTAGTAGTTGTCCTGGATGTAGCAGGTCCTTGAAAGATATAATTGCATTTTATACAGCTAGCATCTCTTTTTGATTGATGTGGAGATGTCTCTGTTCTGTGGGCCACTCGCCCTGAATACATTTTCCTGCCATGTGTGCTCCCCAGGCGTAATCCGATGCATCTGTTGTCAGTGTCTGCCTGGCTGTGGGTTGAGTAAAAGGCTGCCCCTTGTTGAGGTGACAAGCTTGAGCCCACCATTGAAACTCCTGTTGTAGGCAAGGAATTAGTGGTATAACTGTTTCCAAATTTTGACAGTGTTGAGACCATACACTCCTTAGGTACCATTGTAGTTTCCTCATATGCAGTCTGGCATATGGAATTAGTAGTATGCAAGATGGCATGTAGCCCAAGGCCTGCAGAATATTTCTTGCAAGGAGTTGGGTCTTTGTTGCCATTAAATGAAAATACTGAGTCAGTTGTCCTTGCTTGTCTGGCACGAGATAAGCCATCTGGGCCATTGTGTTTAAGCTGGCACCCATGAATATTATCTGTTGTGAGGGCACTAGTTTTGATTTCCTTTCGTTTACTGTGCACCCCAGGCAACTTAATAACTTTCTTACGTACGCCAGATGCTTTAGAAGAATGCCCTTGCTCTCTGCTTGGATTAGGCAGTCATCCAGGTATGGGTAAATTTGAATTCCTTTTTGTCTGCAAAATGCAATTACTGGTGCCAGGCACTTTGTGAAGAGCCTGGGCGCAGTAGATAAGCCAAAGGGTAGTGCAGAGAATTGATAGTGCATTGAACCTGCTAGAAATCTGAGGTATCTTCTGCAGTTTTGTCTGACAGGGACATGCAGGTATGCCTCTTTGAGGTCCAAAGTCACGAGCCAAGCTTTCTTGCCCAGCATGGGAAGAAGCTGCTGTAGTGTCAACATTCTGAATTTCTGAATATCCAGGTAAGTGTTCAGAGAAGAAAGGTCCTGAATGGGTCTCCAGGCTTTGTCCTTTCTGGGAACCAGAAAGAGTCTTGAGTAAAATCCTTGTCCTTGCTCTTGTGGTGGTACCTTTTGAATAGCTCTCATGTCCATGAGTGCTGTAATTTATTTTTGAGCCTCTGCCCATTGATTTGGTGGCAGATTTGGCATTCCTTTTAACCCTGGAAGAGTGTGGAAGTGGAACCTGTAACCTTGAGATATGATGTTGAGAACCCATTTGTCTTTGGTGATGCAATGCCAATTGTGATAGAAAACAGCCAGTTTTCCTCCTAAGGAGGCTGCCAAGACAGAGCTGTTTGGCTGCTGTAGTGGGAAGTCATTGAGACTGTTTCTTATAAGGTTGAGGTCTGTCTTCCCCTTCTTTCTGGCCTGGTGCACCCCATTGTCGAGGTCTGTAAGGGCCTTGTGTCTGACCTCTACCTCTTGGACATCTATATCTGCCCCTTTGAGGTCTGTCTGTGACTGGAAAGGACCAATTTTTAGTTGGCCAATTTCTGCTAAAACGAGGAGGTTGAACCTGTAAGAAATCTTTGACCGTTTGCATAGATTTTGCCTTATCTTCCATCTTTTTTAATACCTCCTCTGCCTTAACTCCAAACAACACATCCCGTTGCAAAGGTGCATCCAGTAATTTGGCCTTAACATGATCTGGTAACGTATGTTCTTTTAACCAAGCATGCCTTCTAATGGCAGAGCCTGTAACTGCTGCTCTACAGGAGGCCTCTAAGGAATCAAAACCACATTGCAAAGTATGTTTTCCAACTTGTTCAGCTGCGTGCAATAAATCCTGCATTTCTTTCAAATTAGGAGGATCTGAATCTGGAAGCATCTTTTGTTTCAACTGAGACATTAAAAATTGCTGATATTTTAGCATGTAAAACTGGCAATTTAAGGCTCTCATGGCTAAAGTTGCAGATGTATAAACTTTCTTGCCCCATCTGTCTAATGCTCTAGAATCTCTGTCAGAGGGGACTGGGTTTTTAGCTGATGAGGCCTTAATCCCTTTGGGTCCCTGAGAAATGGTTTCAGGGTCAGCAACAGGGCTTTTGTATAGAAATTTGTGAGAGTCAGGGACTCTGTAATATCTATCTGGCTTAACTGGGGCTGGTGGTAAGGAGTCAGGGTTTAAGCTGGATTCAGTGTATACATCATCCACAATATCTAACACTGTCGGAATAGCAAGGGGTCTGTGTTGAGGCAATAAAAGGAAGTCTCTGAGCCTTTTCGTGGATTCTGAGTAATCCTGGCCTTCCCGTGGAAATGCTCCCTTATGGTATGTAAGGTCTCCCCAAAGGAGTAGTCCTCAGGCGGAGAGGCTGATGGAATGGATTCCTCAGCATCAGAATCCTCATAAGGGGGCAAGGAATACTCTAGGTCCGAGGATGAGTCAGAGGAAATGGACACCTGGTCTGAAGATTCATACTCTGCTTCTTGTCTGGGCCTTTTATCTGGAGGGGGTTGGGACCCTCTGATCAGGGTGATTAGGTCTTCAGCCATTTTTAGCATTTGTTTCTTAGGCATGGAAGCCTGCCCTGGAGATTGCTGTGTCTGTTCCTTTGCTTTTATGGGAGGCTTAGACTTAACAGAGGGTTTAATTGTTAACTGGGTAGGTCTGAAAACACCCTCTGAAGCTGTGGAATGTTCAGCTACTTCGGGTCCCTCTGTAGGCTTAAGCTCGGTAACTTGAATTGCAGGGGCACCCGAAGGCCCAGCCAGCTCCAAGTGGGAGTCGGAGGCGGTCTGTGGTTCTATTGAGGCGGTCGTCAGGGGCTGTGTAGGTGCCTCGCTGAAAACCGGAGAACCGGTGACCGGCCTAGAAGAGGCCTCGTTGTCAGTCTTGGGCCTCAGATGCCTGTCCTTGTCCTTGCGCTTTTTATGAATTCTGGTCATCGGAAGTTCTGACGGCATAGTGTAATTAAATTTTCTGCCAAAATAATGTCGGGCAAAAACAAACCGACGTTTAATAGTGCGCTTGTTAAACCTACCACAAAACCGACAACCAGTGACGTCGTGGTCAGGGCCTAGGCATGGGATACAGTAGGAGTGGAAATCCTTATGAGGTATTTGCTTCCCACAAGAAATACAATTATTAACTTTTACTGACATCGGTCTGAGGCAAGAAAAGGTTTCCCCAACGGGGTACTTAGCTTTTTAGAAGACTTCGGTTCTGGAATCGGTATGAAAATCTCAGGAGTCGGCCAACCGGCACTCGCGAACTGCTTCCGCTTCGGGCACCGCGCAGCAAGAAAGACTGAAGAAAATGGCGTCGGCTGCATCTTATATCTCCCTGGTGCACTGACGTCAGGGAAGAGGTGACAGCAAACGATGCCGGACCAAGACTTTGGAACTCAGGCCGACTGGGGAACCACCTGACGGCAGGATAACCCAAGTGTAATGACTGCAGCAGTGTCACACGATGAACATCAGCCAGTTTCTCAATGAAACATTGTGGGCTCAAAAAGCTACACTCCTGTGGACGAGGCAAGAATTTAAGGACACACACGATATGCACATTTTAGAGAACATATTTCAAAATGTGAAAGAAGCTACAGTTGTGTTAGGAAGTTACTGTAATCGTTGATGTTAAAGTACATTCAATTTTGCAGTCATGGCATCTGGGGCTCCTTCCTGCAGATAACCTGATGTCCTACCAAGCTTCCAGAGCTCTACCTTTACCTGATGTCCTACCAAGCTTCCAGAGCTCTACCTTTGCCTGTCCTGCCAAGCTTCCAGAGCTCTGCCTTCGCCTGATGTCCTACCAAGCTTCCAGAGCACTGCCTTCGCCTGATGTCCTATCAAGCTTCCAGAGCTGTGCCTTCACCTAATGTCCTACCAAGCTTCCAGAGCTCTGCCTTCACTTGATGTCCTACCAAGCTTCTAGAGCTCTGCCTTCACCTGATGTCCTACCAAGCTTCTAGAGCACTGCCTTCGCCTGATGTCCTACCAAGCTTCTAGAGCTCTGCCTTCACCTAATGCCCTACCAAGCTTCCAGAGCTCTGCCTTCACCTGATGTCCTACAAAGCTTCCAGAGCTCTACCTTCGCCTGATGTCCTACCAAGCTTCAAGAGCTCTACCTTCACCTGATGTTCTACCAAGCTTCCAGAGCTCCACCTTTGCCATCCTGGGTTCAGCCAACTCCCTCCCATTTCAACATCAGGACATCAGTGATATAACAGGGATATTCACCAATGTCATCTTCAAAGCAAGCTATCTTGGTCTGACTGAAAAAGAAGACTTGTACAGAGGTGATGGTTAGGTCTTTTGTGTGTTCACCCTTTGGTTTGGATATTTTTGGGTCATTCCATAGACACCTTAATGTTTATGGACATCAGACGTAATTTTAAGCTTTGTGTTTCTAAAGTACAGACAAACAACCCACTTATGTTGTACTGAAGAGGTAAAGAAAAATGTCAGAACTGCATATATACAGCTAGTGGGGTTTGGCTCTAGTAGGCAGAATGAACCCATAAAGGCTTTAAAAGTAAAGTGTCATGGACATTCAGAAGCCATGTAGCTGAAACACCAGTACGCACTTAGGGGATCATGTGTATATATCCCATGAACTCCAGTACAGCAGGTTTAAGGTATTATACAGTGAAGACTCTAGCCTGGCGAGGTTATTCTTACACATCACAATACTGAGACAATAAAACAGTTATTCTGCATTGCTCTAAGTCCTGAAATGTAACAAAGAACTGGCTAAAGGGAGTTTGTTTTTATTGCATTACTTTAAAGGATTTGGCAGTACAGAGTCAATTCATACAAAATGTACAAATTAAATGGTTGATGGGCTGAGAAATCTCAAAATGATAGGTTCCAAAGCTTCACAAAATGAAATAAAAAATGTAATTACAACACTTCAGAGAGGTACGTGCACACTGTAATGAAAGAGTTAAAATGGATAACTTTAAGCAAAGCTAAAGAGCACTGAGGGTCTTTCAGTACAATCTGTACACAGCAGGGACAGTAAAACAAAAAGACTTAACCCCGTATTTAGTAAATTCTGTGTAGGTATAGTGAAGAGCCTACATGTAAGTTACCATGACCATGTACACAGTTCCCCCTCAGTAGTGAGCCAGGTATATTGATGAAGGCTCTTTGCTGAGGGAGAGCTGTGGAACATGGTTACTGAATCAGTGTGGGGAGTATGTCATTAACTGTGTCCGCAGATGAGTAACACACCCCCTGCACTGGAAAGAGCATGATATCAATGTATTTAATTTGTGCATGATATCAATGTACTTCATTTTTTTCAGGTTTGTGTGACTCGGTGTGCAGCAACTGACATGTGCTAGACATCTAAAAATAGAAACCGGATGCATTTAATTTTTTATTCAAAGGTCAAGCTTAAGCATTGCTTATCAGGTTTGCACAGCACGGCACTGTGCTTAGCAGTGCTTAAACATGGCTAACAGGTATATATAAAAGTAGAACAGCATTCCAGATATCTATGTAGCCAAGTGGACATAGTTACGGCCTTATGTGCAGTAGGTGCGGGGTATGAATACATGGAAGGGGAATTAAGCAATTATTTTTGAAATATAAATTATGCCAATTATTTTTATATCATGATCTGCTGGGCTCAGCTTAGCTCTGCTAAGTGTTGCTAAGCCATGATAAGTACTGCTTAAACAACTTCTGTTTAGGGACTGCTTAGCACTGCTTGGTTCTGCTTAGCTGGTTTGTACACTGCTAAGCACTGCTGAGCATTAGCAGTTTAAGCACTGCTAAGCTGAGCTGTGCTAGTTTGTGCCAAGCAGAGCACCACATTTTGAAAAAAAAATTGCCCAATGGCATCTAAGGGCAGGAAAACAGGTTATATTAAGCGCAACAGGTGGGAATACAGCATAACCAGTTTGAGTTTGAATTGTGCAGGAACTATGGCAGGTGTTGAAGAGAGTGCATACTTCCGGGCATAGCAGTGGGGTATTCAGGAGTTCAGGGTCATGGTTGGACTCCTGGTGAAGGGCCATGAATACTGGCTGCTGCAGGTGCAGCTCCAGGGCTCAGAGTGCAAGGTAGAGGCCTGAGACTGGCTGGCATGTGAACTCACCAGAGATACATGTATCCACCACAGAGATGAGCAGGTCCATCACCACTATGATGACCTGAAGCGTCGGAAGGGGGATCTTCTCGACACCTGGGTCTGGAAAGCTTGGGCTGGGAATGCCCCACAAGTTTTTAAGTACTGTTAGCATTGTTTTACCAATACCTCTGTAACAGGTACAAGCATGCAAAATCTGAAGGTAATGCTACTCAATGCTAGAAGTCTAAATCTCAAAATGCACTCTCTTGAGGCACTCCTAAAAATGGAGAACATCGATATCTGTGCAGTAACTGAGACCTGGTTCAAGGCTCCAAAGAGCACCCCTGCAATACCAGGTTACTACTCTTACCACACTTTTCGGCCACCAAACCAGGAACAAAACATTAAAGTGGAGGAGCGTCCATATTCACCAAGGATATTCACACCACCAGGCAAGTTGTCCAACACAATGCGTCTGAAATTCTCCAGGTGCAACTAACACTAGGTAAGACTGCAATCCAAATTGTAGCTTGCTACAGATCCCCCACCATGCCCCAAGATTCTCACTGCACCTTTCTAAACATACTGGAAAATATTAAGATACAGCTAAACACCCTAATACTGGGTGATTTCAACTACCCTACCATTAACTGGGAAAACTACTCATGTACCAACACCTTTGCCCAACGGTCTTTGGAATTCATAAATTCCAACATCCTGGATCAACTAATCCATAGTCCCACCAGGGGCTCCAATATCCTAGACCTGGTCATTACCAACATGGGAAATCGATGCTCCACACCTATGGTCACCCTCTCATTGGTCAGGTCTGACCATAAGCTAATCACTCTTAACATCCACATCCCACCCCCACCCCCCAGTAAGGAAACCTCCATAAAATACTTCTCCAAAGCCAACTTCATGCTGCTCAAGTCAGAAGTGACAAACTTCATGACACCCATGCAGACGGGAAATGAAAGTTCGACTGCTAAATTCTACACTAAGGCACTGTATGAGCACATCCACTCATGCATGAATCGTGCTATCCCAAATAAAACCAAGATGCTCTCCTCCAAAACAAGAAAACCAGTCTGGTGGTCTCCTGTCATAAACAAACTTTATAACAAAAGGAAGAAACTGTTGCAGAAAAGAGGAAAATCCCAGGATGCAAAAAACTCCCTTACCAGCCTCAGTAAGAAGCTGAGATCCCTCATAAAATCCTCCAAAGCTAGTTACAAAAATAAAATTGCCAAAGATTCCAAAGACAACCACAAGGCATTCTATAAATATGTCAAGAATCTAAATGGCAATGCTCAGATCTGCTCTGAGCTACAAGAGAATGGCATTAAATATACTGATCCCAAGGATATTGCCAACATCCTGGCAGATCAATTCAGTGCCAACTTTACCCCCCCCCTCACCCCCTAAATGGCCCATCTAAATACTGGAAGACTGCCAAATTCTGGTAATAACAGCCACACAGGTAAAAAAAACGTACTCTCCAAAGCTAAGAATACAGCATTCATGGAACCAGATGACATCCCGGGCTGTGTACTACATAAACTACAAAATGAACTGGCACTTCACATAAGCATCATGTTTAATCATAGCCTCACCTCAGGCTTCATGCCCACTGAGTGGTGCACAGCTACAGTTATCCCACTCCACATAGGGGAATCCACCTTGGATCCCGGGAACTACCGCCCCATCAGTCTGATGAGCCTGATCGGCAAGGCCATGGAATGTATTATCATGGAACTTATAAACAAAGACATTGGCAACCTTCAAACACTGGACCCCACCCAGTTTGGGTTAGTGAAGTGCCGATCTTGTCTCATGAACCTGATTGACTTCTTCAAATCAGTCTCTGGGGCCGTGGACGAGGGTAAGGTAGTCCACACAGTCTATCTGGACCTCGCCAAGACCTTCAACACCATCCCCCACTCTGGAATCATAGATAGACTTACTAAGCTGGGCATTAATCCCTACATCACTCAATAGGTTGCCAACTGGCTTACTGATAGAACCCACACTGTAAAATCCAGTTCCAAACAAGAGGAATACCTCAGGGTTCAGTCCTGGGACAGCTCTTGTTTCGCATCTGCTTCTCTGAAGTACAGGCCAACACTAAAGGACTCTGGCTAACAAAGTTCACAGATGACTGCAAACTGGGAGCCATTACTGAATCCCCAAATGATGTGGATACTCTACAAAAGGGCCTTACAGAAACAGATGCTTGGTGTGAGAGCCATGGGCTCAGGCTCAATGCCAAGAAATGTATAGTTATTCCCTTTGGGAAAAAACATGTACCTGTGAATTACCACATAGGTGGCAGTACACTAAACACTGAAAGTGTGATAAGAGACTTAGGGACATAGGTGGACAGTGGTCTCACCTTCGATAACCACATCGCCACAACAGCCAGGAAATCCTTCTATGTGGCACACCTCATCACTAAGGGCTTTTCATCCAGAAAAAAGGAGGCCATTGCCCCACTGTACTCATCCCTCATTAGACCCATTATAGAATACAATGCCCCATTTGGTATGTACCTCTCAAGACATCTGCAACAACTGGAAAGGCTGCAGAAATACCACACTAAAAGAATCACCGGCCTAAAGAAGATGCCCTATGCTGACTGCCTTAAAATACTCCAGCTATACTCTGTCGCATAACGTCTACTCAGAGGCGATTTCTGCTTAACATATAAGGCCATGTCAAACCCAGAGCTGTTGGACATGCTGCACTTAAAGAAATCCCAATCCCTCAGAACCACACACTCCAGGAATCTAAACCTTGTCATCACAATAAACAAAACATGCTGGAGAGATAGGTTCCTGACCCAGAGACTCCACAGACTCTGGAGTAGACTGCATATACATGTCAAGCAGAGCGCTTCTTTGGCCCTCTTCAAAAGGAACCTTGACGACTGGATGGGAGAAAGGAAATTCACCCCGTGGATCACATCAGTCACCCTGCCAGACAGGGGTCCAGGGGAGTAAATAGTGTGGGAAGAAATAGCCAGGGAATTGTTATGGCTAGATTTGTATAGGCCCCAGAGCCGATAGCCTAGCACCAACCTATGAACCTATGAAACCTAATCTGAATGCTTGCTAGACAGGTATGCATAATGGTGTGCTTCTCTCCCTATAGCTGCAGAGGAGACAGCTCACAACCTAGAGGCACAAGCAGGGTATTTGGGCAGGTTGCCCCATGTGTGGGATGAGTACAGAATAATTTGCAATCTATAGTCAAATAAGCAAGAGTTAAAGCATTAACTGCCAATAGGTACATACAGTAAAGATTTGTGTATTGCAATGAATGTGGACGTAGGCCTGTACTGAAATAAGTGACAAATGCAACTATAGTGCAATAAACAGGGAAGACTAAAGCATTAAGCCTGATAATGTAAATTAAATAAAGTTTCTACTGCAATAATTGTAGAATTACAGCTGCATTGCAACACCTGGATTATATCAACTGTTGTGGAATAGACTCAAAACTATATACATTAACTGCATGAAGATACCCCTAATAAAGCTGTGCCATATGTGTGGAATTCGGGTTGTTTTGCATGAAATTGATTATGGCAACTGCTCTGAAATAAAAACACAAAAGAATACCACTACCTACCTCAAGGTATAGCTAATAAAGAGTGTTATGGAATAGTTATAGATTCAGAGATATAGTACAAGAAATGCATTATGACACCTGTTCTGCAGTAACATCTGAAGCAATACCATTAACACCCAAGGTATATTGTGTATATCAGGATGGTCTTGTGTTAACTAGTGCATTTCAGCTACATGCATTCAGGCTCCGAGGTATGGTGTTGCAGGCAAGTATGACAGTGTAATAGCTGTAGAATGCAAATATACTATCTGCAAATGTATATGCCAACCTAATAGTCCGATATGGTTTGTAGACTTCACAGATATTTCCACCTGCTAACAGTATATTGTGTACACCTGCATTCTATGTAGTAATGTACAGTTTACCAAGTATCTCTGTCATGCATGAATCCCATGCATGTGTGTTCAAGTCTAGTATAAAACGGTAGTACTATTACCACATCGTATTTTGTTTCTAGGTGAGCTCTAGACAAATATCATTCAGTCAGTAGCCAGCAGTGGCTCAGTAGCTCCGTTTGTTAAATGCTCTGTCAAGTACATTTTGCCACACAGACCAGTGTTCGAATCCGGTGCCATGTTGTAATAAATATTACTGAATCAGTTTTGTATTGATCACAAATGTTCTTTCCACAGGAAATACAGGTAAATGTGTGAAGTTGCCCTTATTATGAGTAAATAGTGTTTATGTTCAGATATAACAGACTGTTGAGAGCATTCACCAGGAACGTGTAAGACTTCATAAAATAAAGGCAAAAAGTACAATAGTAATAAAATAAAGTAAAATAAACAAAATGTGTACGGTATGGCTATATGCCTGGAGTGTCTGTGAAAGTTTTGTCGTGCTGTTAAGGACTGTAATTAGTGTTGTGTAATACCCTCTGTCACAGATGTATCCTCAACATGATTATGTCAAAAACAGAGTCACACTACAACAGTCCACAGTACACCTTAGTCCACCTGATGTGTAAATGTTCTCTGTAGATGTGTACCTGCAGGTGTCACTGCCTGGTCCATTCTGTCTCATGCGGATTTCTTGAGAGGTATGTACATGCTATAGCAGCAATAAGGCACTGTTAAACATAAAGGAAGGACAGACCTGTAGAGTATATAACAGTACTGTTGTAAACTACATACCCTATATCGGTAGTAATAGACTGTATTTCTCTCTCTCTCTCTCTCCCCACCCCTTATCTTCATCTAAATTTATTATTGCTATACACTGGTTATGGTTTACTATTAACATATGTTGTTCTCTAAACTTTATTTTGGAGCACGTGTTTTATTATCGTTATGTATTACAATAGTTGCATATTAACATTTCTTGTTGAATTACCGATGATGTTGGCCTTATGCCACAACTGTACTGCCATGCTATTAATATACTGTTAGGCTATTTATTGTTGTGTTCCATATAATACACACTGATATGTTAATGGGTTATTTCCAATGTTCTGGCATGCTGTTATAACTAACAAAATGTTTTGTTCATAACTAAGCTATACACACTGCTACACCTCTATCACCACAGCAAGTCAGGGTAGGCTGATTCCTGCTGATCCACCTACTCTGCTTCAGCTGGCCGTGGCATCGGGTCCTAGCATGTCTGGGCCCCAAGCTGACAGTGCCCCCTCCGCTGGCCCTGCACCACCTTCGGGTGGAACCGCCTAAGAGGACGAGGCCCATCCCCTCCAGGAGTGGTGACGGATGTGTGGTAGTCACCCAGGATCAACTACTGGCCATGGTGCGAAGGATTGTGCATAGGAGTTATGAACAAGGCCTGCGCTGGATTGAGGGCAGACTCGACAAGCTGGTGGTGCCTGGTGGCCCTGGTACCCAGCCTCCAGCACCGCCACCTTCTGGGCAGTGAAGGAGCGGTGTTGACTGCCCATGGGTGGGGAGCTCAGTCATGCTGCTGCCGTCTGGGGGAACATGCATCTCTGATTCCACAACACCCTCCCTGTTTACCTCCCTCATGTGTCACACACTGTCCCTGTATGCTGTCTTGTCTGTATGCAAATGCAACCTCTCCTACCCAACTTACCTCCCCACACGTATCTACACCCCTTCCCCAACATTCCACTCTCTCCTTAAAAAAAAAATAAAATTGGGCAACTGTCCCACAAAAAACATCGCCCCATAGCTCTCCATTTTGCACGTGTCCACCAGACACAACATATTAGGTCCAATTGGCATGTTGTCCTCACCCCTCTCTCTGGGGTTTGAGGGTCCAAATTCATGTACAAAGTATGTAAAAACTGCATAGCTGTTGTTAAACAAGAAATGGAAAGCTACTGTCCTTTCCTACACACTTCCTGTACAACCCTACCTGCCTTTTAGTATGTTTTTCCCTCTGCTTGCCCCCAATTCACTGCTGTCTTAGCACCCTTCTTTTTCTTTTCTTTTTAATTTTTAGTGCGGGTTTTTGTGGAGCTAAACGGCACGCCACAATAGGGCTCATTGAGCAGACCCATGCAAACCTGCTTAAATCTGCCTAAAAGTGACTTAATGATCTTATGTGTTTCTCATAGTGTTAGGCACATCTGCAAAATAACCACCCCTACCACAGCTCGAACCTAGGATCGTGTCAACTACAGCATAGTGCATTAGCCCACTAAGCCACTCAGCTCTGAATTAAAACATGTGTTTCCAGCAATATATACTGAATGCCACTGACACACTGCAAGTACATATAATGGGAAAAATGGGAGTGTACCTGGGACTGTGATGCAAACACTACACCAGTACACAGCCAAATAAATAATAATGGATGTACATGAGGCCTGGGATAGCAGGCATACCTGTCAACTGTACAGATTGTTACAGAATGTCCAGAGTTTTGCCCCGGTTTTCATAAAATCATATTTTTCTGGCAAAGTAGTGGCAATTCATTAAAATTTGAGGTTAAAAAATCATGACAGACATTTCAGGTTCACACTTCATACCCTTCAGAAAACATGTGCTAATGCAAAATCTGTTAATCTATCAACATTCTAAGTTTGTAAGAGTAATATTTATTTATGGGCCTTTGTCCCACTTTTATTTATAGCTTTGTCCAGATTTCTTGCTCTAAGAGGTTGAGAGGTATGATAGCAAGTAATTGTTCCCTTTTCTCAGCAACATCTTTAAACACACCTGCTAAGGCATCAACAGCAAAGTACATTGTACAACTGGTACCCTGCTGCACAACAACTGCCTTTGAAAGCCATGCACATAATAATGGATGCAGACGTGTGCCACAGACTGTATGTATGCAAATATATCTTGCAAATACACCTGCTACAGCACTGACTCAGTAGTTCAGTCTGTTAAATGCCTTGCATGTAGCATATTTTGCCACCCACAGTCCTGGATTCAAATCCAGTGTGTTGCACATCAATTACACTCTTGTGAACACAGCAAGTAATGACTGAGTCATGCAATTTTAACCCACGCAGATTGCTGCTACTGCATTAACTCCTACCCATGTCTGTAAGTCAAAGGCCTATAGGTAGGGACACACTGCACACATTTGTATAGCCAAACTATATGCCGCCTACTACTCTGTGATTGGCATTAACTCCTACCCATGTCTGTAAGTCAAAGGCCTATAGGTAGGGACACACTGCACATATTTGTATAGCCAAACTATATGCTGCCGCCTACTACTCTGTGATTGGCACTGTTACATAACAGATGTACCTTACGCACATGCCTCGACTGGACTGTAAAGGTTACCTTTATCCTGGCTCTGCTGTGACAACACAGCTCACACAGCTGCCTTAGTTACATGTACAGCTTGCTGTCCTCCAAAGAGTTCACACTCCCAGCTACGTGTCCTAGGTTTCAGCAGCAGCTGCAGCCTTCAACATATGCAGCTGTATGTTAAGCTAGCTGCTACAGACCTGCCATACCTCACAACCTCCTAGAACAAGGGATCCAGACACAACCATATATAAAGGGTGTGGGGGGCAAAGGTCCAGTGACAGGGGCATGTATCATAATTTGCCCATACAAAGATTGTGAGCTGATAGAATAGCAGCTACTGTATCAGCATGCAAAGTCAGATGGGTATGACGTCTAACATTCACGTCTCCCTCTTCTTACTGACCTCAACCCACAATGTTTACCACTGAACTGCCAGATAATCAATGTCATGGGACAATGGCCAAACATATCATGCAAAACTGTGGACATACCTCAGAAATCTCAACAGTGGACAGTATTTGTACTTACCCTCTGTGATGCTGTAGTCTCCACCTCACTAATGTCCATCTCAAAGACTAATAAAGGTGCCAAGGCCTACACAAAGGCCTTAAATAGTGCACTGTGCTGCCATGTCATTGGCTAATGCAAGTGCAACCCAGCTGTTTTGGATGCAATTAGCAAGTCTGAGCCACAGACTGGTGAACAGGCAATTGCCTGTCAATAAGCATTAGCTACAAAAGGCAATCAGCTGCCTATGGGGATCAGGTCTGTATGTTGTTTTGTTCACACAGACAATGGATTTGCAAGCTATTTGCACAGGAACACTTCAAAAAAGGAGTACTTCTCTCTACCAGTTATGTAATAGATGTCCCTATATAATGGGATGCAGATGGGAGGATGGAGGTAATTGGAATAGGGATTACAACAACAGGCCTGTCATACATCTATGGTACTGACATGTTGGTGATACTCACATGTCCCTATGTAATGGGATGCAGATGGGAGGATGGAGGTAACTGGAATAGGGATTACAACAACAGGCCTGTCATACATCTGTGGTACTGATATGTTGGTGATACTCACATGTCCCTATGTAATGGGATGCAGATGGGAGGATGGAGGTAATTGGAATAGGGATTACAACAACAGGCCTGTCGTACATCTATGGTATTGACATGTTGGTGATGCAGATGGGAGGATGGAGGTAATTGGAATAGGGATTACAACAACAGGCCTGTCGTACATCTATGGTATTGACATGTTGGTGATGCAGATGGGAGGATGGAGGTAACTGGAATAGGGATTACAACAACAGGCCTGTCATACATCTCTGGTACTGACATGTTGGTGATACTCACATGTCCCTATGTAATGGGATGCAGATGGGAGGAAGGAGGTAATTGGAATAGGGATTACAACAACAGGCCTGTCATACATCTATGGTACTGACATGTTGGTGATACTCACATGTCCAACTACAGGCAGGCCTCTCAACTGTCCCTGCTTTGAGTCAAATCCCAGCTCTGCCCCTGTTACTCCCTCCTGCAATGGTTTGTTGTTGTAGGAAAGCTATTGGAATCTGTGCTAGACATAGTGATACTAATTAAGGGTGTACTCTCCTGTAATACTAAGTAAGGGTGTACACTCCTGTAATACTAAGTAAGGGTGCACACTCCTGTAATACTAAGTAAGGGTGCACACTCCTGTAATACTAAGTAAGGGTGCACACTAAGGGTGTACACTCCTGTGATACTAAGTAAGGGTGCACACTCCTGTAATACTAAGTAAGGGTGCACACTCCTGTGATACTAAGTAAGGGTGCACACTCCTGTGATACTAAGTAAGGGTGCACACTCCTGTGATACTAAGTAAGGGTGCACACTCCTGTAATACTAAGTAAGGGTGTACACTCCTGTAATACTAAGTAAGGGTGCACACTCCTGTAATACTAAGTAAGGGTGCACACTGCTGTGACACTAAGTAAGGGTGCACACTGCTGTGACACTAAGTAAGGGTGTACACTGCTGTGATACTAAGTAAGGGTGTACACTCCTGTGATACTAAGTAAGGGTGCACACTCCTGTGATACTAAGTAAGGGTGCACACTCCTGTGACACTAAGCAAGGGTGCATACTCCTGTAACACTAAGTAAGGGTGCACACTCCTGTGATACTAAGTAAGGGTGCACACTCCTGTGACACTAAGTAAGGGTGCACACTCCTGTGACACTAAGTAAGGGTGCACACTCCTGTGACACTAAGTAAGGGTGCACACTCCTGTGACACTAAGTAAGGGTGCACACTCCTGTGATACTAAGTAAGGGTGTACACTCCTGTGATACTAAGTAAGGGTGCACACTCCTGTGATACTTAGTAAGGGTGCACACTCCTGTGATACTAAGTAAGGGTGCACACTCCTGTGATACTAAGTAAGGGTGCACACTCCTGTAATACTAAGTAAGGGTGCACACTCCTGTAATACTAAGTAAGGGTGCACACTCCTGTAACACTACGTAAGGGTGCACACTCCTGTAACACTAAGTAAGGGTGCACACTCTTGTAACACTAAGTAAGGGTGTACACTCCTGTAATACTAAGTAAGGGTGTACACTCCTGTAATACTAAGTAAGGGTGTACACTCCTGTAATACTAATTAAGGGTGCACTCTCCTGTAATACTAAGTAAGGGTGTACACTCCTGTAACACTAAGTAAGGGTGTACACTCCTGTAACACTAAGTAAGGGTGTACACTCCTGTAACACTAAGTAAGGGTGTACACTCCTGTAATACTAAGTAAGGTGTACACTCCTGTAATACTAATTAAGGGTGTACACTCCTGTAATACTAATTAAGGGTGTACTCTCCTGTAGTACTAAGTAAGGGTGTACACTCCTGTAATACTAAGTAAGGGTGTACACTCCTGTAACACTAAGTAAGGGTGTACACTCCTGTAACTTCAAATGATGTATTGTCATTCACAACTTCTCAGTCTGTCAATGCCACACGTAAATAGTGCTGCCATTCTACAGATGTCCCTGACTGTCCCTGACGTACCCTGGCTAGGTCACTGTTTTGTTGACATTTGTGCCTCACTGGTTGAGAGCTATGGCCAACATACCTGTCAACCCCCTGCAGGAGGGATTCAGTCAGAGACATGAGTAATGGGGGACATAGGCCCAATCTTAGTGACAGGGGATACATATTGGCAATACAACACAAAACGATGACTACACTAACAGAGATTACTGCAGCATACATGTTTTCTGTGGGGTCTGTCGTGTGACAGCCAGATTCTCTATTGTCCGTCAACAACCATCAATCAATCGCAAACCATCTGTCATACATCCACATGTTTGTACCAAAAGAACCACATCTATGAGGCACATGTTCACAGTCTGCAAACATCTGTATAGTGGGGAGGTGGGATGCCTACAGGGAAGATATACTACAGCAGGTTTGCAATGTTCTCTGTCATTGTGGCACACTGGTGTTGCTGGACTGCCCCCATATAGTTGTTGTAATAGCATACAGCTACATGTCTGACAGTGGGTGTATGACATAGTAGTGGGACTTTGCCCGGAGGAGAGAGACCACAGTAGGCTGCAGTGATGGGGGTAGAGACATACAGCATACTCTGTCACTGCACAAAGGGACATAAAGTACAGTTGTAATGACTGCAACAGTGAAACATAAAGAACACAGTACAGTTGTGTACACTTACCATAAATGTAGATGTTCGAGTGTATTCACTGTTGCAGTCATTACATTTGGGTTATCAGCTCTCACTCGACCTGATTAACAAAGTCTTGGGTCCTGCATCGGTTGCTATCCCTTCTTCCATGATGTCAGGTCATCAGGGGTATAAAACATGCAGCCGATGCCATTACATCAGTTTTTCTTGCCCCAGATGTCAGGTGCCCTCCTAATGGGAAGCAATTAAACATAAAAGCAGAAAGATATACCTCCAACAAAAAAGCAAATACACCAAAAAGGCTTTTAAGCATAGTAAAGGAAAGTACAGGTATAGCCAAAAAAAGTTAGGGGTTGGGGAGCTGAAGGGAGGGTAACCAGGACTGCAACAGTGAATACACTCGAACATGTACATTTATGGTAAGTGTACACAACTGTACTATGTTCTTCGTGTTTCACTGTTGCAGTCATTACATTTGGGTAGATTCCCAAAGCTATGGTTGGGAGGAGGAATTTAGATAGCATTAGGGCCAGCTATAAGGCCCTGCAAGAATGCAGTGGCAAAGCCAGCTCTGGATTTAGAGAAAATTGGCAAATGATAATGCCTGGTGAAAGTATGTACAGATCTCCAGGTAGCAGCTTCTAGGATGTCCCTGGTAGGGACGCCTCTGAGAAAGGCTGTAGAGGTAGATGTAGCCCTGATGGAGTGAGGTCTGATCCCCTGGGGGATAGGTTTTTCCATGGTGCTTATAGCAAAAATGAATGCAATGGCTTATCCATTTAGAAATGGTTTGCTTTGAAATAGCCTTCCCCTCTGCCCCTGCAGCAAATACCACCAGCAGTTGTTCAGATTTCCTTTGAGGTTTAGTCCTGTCCAAGTAGAATCTAAGTTGTCTGTGCACATCTAAAGAATGCGGTATCCATTCCCCTTTATTCTGTGGATTGGGAAAGAAGGTTGGCAAATGAATGGATTAATTAAGAGCCACACTGGATACCATTCTTGGGCATGAAGGATGGATTGGTTCTGAGGGACACCCTGTCCACATGAAAGATGATGAAAGGCTCCACTGCCATAAGGGCCTGTAATTCAGATACCCTTCTAGCTGAAGTGACTGCTAAAAGGAAAGTTGTTTTCCAAGAAAGAAATTTTAGGTCTGCAGTAGCAGCTGGCTCAAAAGGCGGTAGTGAGTTTCTCCAAGACAAAGTTAAGGTCCCAGGCTGGGAGGCCTCCTTGCCTCTAAAATGATATCCATCACAGGTTTGCTGAGGGATGGTAAAGGAGAGATTAAGCAATTAGCCAGGCTGCAAGGTTCAGTGTTGGAAGCTGAGGGTGCAGAATCTGGTTCTCCTGCTGAGACAGCAGGGAAGAAGTCTGAGGCAGGTGCCATGGAGATAACTGTGACACACTGCGCAGGAGGGGGTACCAGTGTTGGCGCTATCAGTCTGGAGCAATCAAAATCATCCTTGGTTTGTCCTGTTTGATTTTTAATAGTACTTTGGAGAGCAGAGGCAGAGGAGGGAAGGCATAGACTGATAGGTTTTTCCAGCTGAAGGACAGAGCATCCACTTTCCAGTCTTGTTTGTGGGGAGTCCTTGTGCAAAATTTGTCCAATTGGTAGTTCTGGGGAGAGGCAAACAGGTCTATATCTGGGCTCCCCCATTCGCTTGTCAACATGTTGAAAATCCTTGGTTTCAGTTTCCACTCATGTGGGTCCATGAGGTTTCTGCTTAGTCCGTCTGCCAGTGTATTTAATTTTCCTGGCAGGAATTGAGCTTATAGGTGCACTTGGTAGCTCAAGGCTGTGTTCCACAATGCCATGGCTAGTTTGCAGAGGGGGTAAGAATGTGTACCCCCCTGCTTGTTTATGTACCACATAACAGCAGTGTTGTCTGTCTTTACCATTAGTTGTCCTGGAAAAATGTGGTCCTTGAAGGCTGTCAGAGCATTCTGTACAGCTAATATTTCTTTTTGATTGATATGCAGGTGCATTTGACTTGGGTTCCATTTGCCCTGAATGCACTTCCCTACCAGGTGAGCCCCCCATGCATAGTCTGATGCATCTGTTGCTAGGGTTTGGGTGGTGTGAAAGGTAGTCCCTTGTTTTGGTGGCAGGTCTCTGCTCACCAAAGGAGCTCTAGGCGTAGGCAAGGTATGATAAGAATCATTGCTTCTAGGTCTTACGAATGTTGACACCATAGGCTTTTTAGATACCACTGTAGTTTCCTCATATGCAGTCTTGCATATGGAATTAGAAGAATGCAGGAGGCCATGAACCCCAAGGCTTGCAGTATTTGTCTTGCAGATAGCAGGGTTTTTGTGGCCACTTGTTTGAAGTAGGTTGTCAAATGAATTTGCTTTTCTGGCGTGAGGTAAGCCATCTGGGAAGTTGTATTCAAGCCTGCTCCCAGGAATATAATTTGTTGACAGGGTACCAAATGTGATTTCTTTTCATTTATGGTGTACCCCAGACAAGTTAGAACCCTTTTTACAAAGGCTAGATGATTCAAAAGTATGTCCTGGCTTTCTGCCTGAATAAGACAATCGTCCAGGTATGGGTATATTTGAATATTTCTTTGTCTGCAAAATGCAATAACTGGAGATAGGAACTTTGTGAATACCCTGGGCACAGTAGATAAGCCAAAGGGCAGTGCTGAGAACTGATAGTGCGTGTAGCCTGCTTTGAAGCGTAGATATCTTCTGCAAGATTCCCTTTTTGGGATGTGCAGGTATGCTTCCTTTAAATCTAGTGTTGCCAACCAGGCATCTTTGCCTAGCATAGGAAGTCATTGGTGAAGAGTCAGCATCTTGAATTTTGGAATCTCCAAAAAGGTGTTTAGAGTAGACAGGTCCAGGATGGGACACCATAAATTGTCTTTTCTGGGTTCCAGGAAAAGTCTTGAATAGAAACCTTGTCCATTTTCCTCTTCTGGTACCAGTTGAAACCCCCATGCTTAAGACAGAAAGAACTTGTTTTTGGGCCTCTGCCCACTGATTTGAAGGTAAGTCCGGCCACCCACTTGGTGTTGGCAACGTGTAGAAGTGAAATCTGTATCCCTGGGACACTATATTTAAAACCCATTTGTCCTGGGTAATAAGTTCCCATTTCTTTGCATGAAGAGCAGTCTTTCCCCCCAAAGGAGCAGTC
The DNA here is from genome assembly GCF_019279795.1 of Protopterus annectens. NCBI lineage: Eukaryota > Metazoa > Chordata > Ceratodontiformes > Protopteridae > Protopterus > Protopterus annectens. Next base: position 124,401,818 of record NC_056746.1, on the reverse strand, counting down.
AGTTGATAAGTGCTTGGAAATTTTAAAAGGAAGTTATTGAGACAGTTTACCATAGGGGGGAGTCTTATTAATCCCAGACTTGGAAGTGGAGGCCCCCACTGCTTAGTTCTGTGAGTCCCCTGGGACTGAAACCTGGGGTTTTTGTTGTGTCTGGGTTTGGCTTGAGAAGAACTGGAAGGAGCTGGAAAGGACCAATTCTTAGAGGGCCAGTGCCCATTAAATCTAGGAGGATGAACTTGTAAAAAATCTTTAACAGTTTGCATAGATTTAACTTTATCTTCCATCTTTTTAAGAACTTCCTCAGCCTTGTTGCCAAACAGACGGTCCTGATTTAAAGGAGCATCCCAACAATTTAGCTTTAACATGATCAGGCAAAGATAGCTCCTTAAGCCAAGCATGCCTTCTGAGAACAGACCCAGCAACAGCAGCCCTGCAAGAGGCCTCTAATGAATCAAAACAACATTGCAAAGTATGTTTTCCAACTTGTTCGGCAGAATGCATTACATCCTGTAATTTTTTATTTTCCACACAGTCAGGGATCAACATAATTTTCTGTTTAAACAGTCCACTAACATGTTGCTGATATTTTAACATATGAAACTGGCAGTTTAAAGCCCTAATGGCCAAGGTTGCAGAAGTGTAAACCTTCTTACCCCATCTATCCAGTGCCCTTGGAGTCTCTATCAGAAGGGGTAAGATTTTTAGCAGTAGAAGCCTTAATGCCCTTGGGCCCCTGTGAAATAGTCTTTGGATTTGCAATAGGATTTTTGAAAAGGAACTTGTGGGACTCAGGGACCCTGTAGTATCTGTCAGGTTTTCTGGGAGCAGGAGGCAGGGAATCAGGGGCCAAACTAGATTCCAAGAAAGCATCATCAAAAATGTTTAGTACAGGAGGAATAGCTAAAGGCCTATGCTGAGGTAGGAGAAGGAAATCCCTAAGCTACTTTTTTGAATCATAAAAATCCTGGATTTCCCAGTGGAAATGCTCCCTAAGAGTATGTAAGGTTTCCCCAAAAGAAAAATCCTCAGGAGGGGAAGCAGAGGGAATGGAATCCTCTGCATCAGAATCCTCATAAGTAGGTAGGGGCAAATCCAGATCATCAGAAAAGTCAGAAAAAATAGAATCCTGATCACAAGACTCATAATCAACTTCAGTCCTAGGCCTTTTAGAAGGGGGGGGGGGGAGGGGTTGGCTACCCCTGATTGGAGTTATTAGATCTTCAGCCATTCTTATCATTTGTTTTTTAGGCCTAGAGGCCTGAGCATGTGGCCTGGTCGTCGTTTTTTTAGACATGGATAGAGATTTAGGCCTAAGTAAAGAAGGAGGCGTCGGTTTAATATGCAAGTCCGTAGCCCTAAATACACCCTCAGAAGCTGGAGCCTGTACAGCGGCTCCAGACCTATCCAAGGTAGAGACATCCGCGAGTTCCATAGTTGAAGCATCTCGCGACATACTGGACTCTGAATGGGTCTCAGTAGAGGCCTTCGTATCAGAAGTAGCGGATATCAGGGGCTGCAAAAGCACCTCATTGAGTACCGGCGAACTGATGACTGGCTTAGGAGCAGCATCATCGGCAGTTTTGGACCTCGGCGGCCTGTCTCTGTCTTTATCTTTGCGTTTTTTTTGGAATCCCGGTAGTCGGATGGCTAACCGATGATATTTCTGGATAATTAAACCGAGAACCAAAATATTTAGAGGTGAAAATATACCGACGGATAGTGCGCTGATTAAATAAAGCACAAAACTGACAGCAAGCTATGTCGTGGTCAGAGCCTAGGCAAGGAATACAGTAGGAATGAAAATCTTTATGAGGTATTTGCTTTCCACAAGTAATGTAATTATTAACTTTTACTGACATCGGTAGGGAGCAAGAAAAAGTTTCCCCAATGGGGTACTTAGCTTTAGTTGAAGACTTCGGTTCTGAAACTCGAAAATGAAAATTTCAGGAGTCACCCGACCGGCACTTGAGAACTGCTTCTGCTTCGGGCACCGCACGGCAAGAAAGACTGATGTAATGGCATTGGCTGCATGTTTTATACCCCTGACGACCTGACGTCATGGAAGAAGGGACGGCAACCGACGCAGGACCCAAGACTTCGTTAATCAGGCCAACTGAGGACTACCTGCAAGCAGATTACCCAAATGCAATGACTGCAACAGTGAAACACGAAGAACATCAGTTACTGCTACTATCTTGGTCATAGTCACACATTAAGTGTGTTGACAGACTGTGGTATGACATGTGAGGGAGTGGTGGATAGTGTAGGCCATTTTGCTTGTGCAGGGTGTTTACATAGTGGATGTCCACATATCTGGTCCTGTAATGTGTCCCCTCTTGTTGTCATTCAGGAAAAATGTATCACAGGAAGCATCCCCCATTCACAGCTGCTGAGAATGCTGTGATCCTGGATGGCCTTGGACTGCATCATCACATTCTGCTTTCAAGGGGCCACCAACATCATGACCAGCGTGCAGCACTGTGGAGTGATCTTGTCAGAGGAGTTAGTCAAAATGGACATCAGGACAGGACCTACGAACAGGTCTGGCACAGGGCCACAGATATTCTCAATGCCACATGTCAAAGGGCAGGGGCTATGGCCAAAGACTATGCAGCCACTGGTGGAGGGCCTGCAACAGAACAACCACTTACAGCCACAGGGAAATTCCTGGCAAACTTAGAATCAACCACCAAGTCCCAGGCATCCATCACTCCATACATCCTGGAGGTGGGTGCCACAGCGTCCACATCAGAAAAGTGTCCAAGTAAGCTTACTTTGTTCACCAGTGTAACACTGTAGCAGTCAATGTGGCAGCCTCTACATACCAATACATGGGTGTCAGGTCTATCTGCATTGGGGGAAGGTTGTTTTAATGCACAGTTGTGCACACATACTCAGAATTTCAGCAATGTAAGCAGTATCACATTAACTACTGTACATGTGGATATATGCACATATCACCCTCTAACAGTGCAACATTTGGCATTGCAGACAATCCCTCTCCCTCACATTTTCATAGGTAGATCAGGTCTAGCCGGAATCTGTGATCCTATACCTGATAAGTGTGATACAGTTGTTTTATGGCTTATATACACCATATGAAGGTTAAGGACTGCCATTTAGCTCAAGGCACAACTGTTATGCTTAGCCAGAGTGGAAGAGTTGTATGTTCCATATTGGAGCAGTTGACTACAGTGCATACAATGGATATTCCAACAAGTGAGATGGCATAAGTGGGTACAAATCCAGTAATCTCACCAAAAATTGCAAAATGAAAGAAAAAAGAAGCAGCAGAACAAGGAGTAGCTACACTTAATCAGACGGGTCTGAGCTGCCCGAGGCTCTGCTGCTTCTTTTTTGTTTTTTCATACAATGGATAACCACAGCTGTGTATTTGTACAAACACTAACATGTTTGCAGTTATAGTAATGGAGAAGTATGCCGCCTGCTATACAGGAGGCAATGACTCCATGATGCCTGTTCCCTCACTAAAGAGAGATGGTACATACCTGCGGCAGTGATACCCCTCACTACAGAGAGATGGTACATACCTGCGGCAGTGATACCCCTCACTACAGAGAGATGGTACATACCTGCGGCAGTGATACCCCTCACTACAGAGAGATGGTACATACCTGCAGCAGTGATACCCCTCACTACAGAGATGGTACATACCTGCGGCAGTGATACCCCTCACTACAGAGATGGTACATACCTGCAGCAGTGATACCCCTCACTACAGAGAGATGGTACATACCTGCGGCAGTGATACCCCTCACTACAGAGAGATGGTACATACCTGCGGCAGTGATACCCCTCACTACAGAGATGGTACATACCTGCGGCAGTGATACCCCTCACTACAGAGATGGTACATACCTGTGGCAGTGATACCCCTCACTACAGAGATGGTACATACCTGCAGCAGTGATACCCCTCACTACAGAGAGATGGTACATACCTGCGGCAGTGATACCCCTCACTACAGAGAGATGGTACATACCTGCGGCAGTGATACCCCGCACTACAGAGATGGTACATATCTGCGGCAGTGATACCCCTCACTACAGAGAGATGGTACATACCTGCGGCAGTGATACCCCTAACTACAGAGAGATGGTACATACCTGCGGCAGTGATACCCCGCACTACAGAGATGGTACATATCTGCGGCAGTGATACCCCTCACTACAGAGATGGTACATACCTGCGGCAGCGATACCCCTCACTAGATGGTACATACCTGCGGCAGTGATACCCCTCACTACAGAGAGATGGTACATACCTGCGGCAGTGATACCCCTCACTACAGAGAGATGGTACATACCTGCGGCAGTGATACCCCTCACTGCAGAGATGGTACATACCTGCGGCAGTGATACCCCTCACTACAGAGATGGTACATACCTGCGGCAGTGATACCCCTCACTACAGAGATGGTACATACCTGCGGCAGTGATACCCCTCACTACTGAGATGGTACATACCTGCGGCAGTGATACCCCTCACTACTGAGATGGTACATACCTGCGGCAGTGATACCCCTCACTACAGACAGATGATACATACCTGCGGCAGTGATACCCCTCACTTCAGAGATGGTACATACCTGCGGCAGTGATACCCCTCACTACAGAGATGGTACATACCTGCAGCAGTGATACCCCTCACTACAGAGATGGTACATACCTGCGACAGTGATACCCCTCACTAAAGAGATGGTACATACCTGCGGCAGTGATACCCCTCACTACAGAGATGGTACATACCTGTGGCAGTGACACCCCTCACTACAGAGTTGGTACATACCTGTGGCAGTGATACCCCTCACTACAGAGATGGTACATACCTGCGGCAGCGATACCCCTCATTACAGAGATGGTACATACCTGCGGCAGTGATACCCCTCACTACAAAGAGATGGTACATACCTGCGGCAGTGATACCCCTCACTACAGAGATGGTACATACCTGCGGCAGTGATACACCTCACTACAGAGATGGTACATAGCTGCGGCAGTGATACACCTCACTACAGAGATGGTACATACCTGAGGCAGTAATACTTCTTCTTCCTTCGGCTTTTCCCGGTTAGGGGTTGCCTCAGCAGATCACTTGTCCGCTCATGAATGGCAGTGGAGTTTTACGGTGTCGAGTTGCCAGCCATACGCCCAACCTTCCACAGAAGGCACACACATGCACGCACTCACATCTAGGGCCAATTTAGAGTGTCCAATCCACCTATAGCATGTCTTTGGGATGTGGGAGGAAACCGGAGCACCCAGAGGAAACCCACGCAACCACAGGGAGGACATGCAGACTCCACACAGAAGGTACCCCATCTGAGAATCAAACCGGAGAACCTCTTGCTGTGAGGCAGCAACTGCGGCAATGATACTACAGCAAGCATATTATTCTCAGGATAGGTATACTGGGTATTATGTATACTTCTATGACATACACTGTAATATTGCTTACCCCACAGGTGTAGTGTACTGGTAACATTCACTTGATGTAGCTGAAGTGCATGTTAGAAATGGCCGGTCTTGTCTGTGTATGTTGTGTGTTTGTGTGTTGTGCATGAGATCAGTGATGAAAATTGTGACTGGTAATGCAGTTGTGGCTCCTCTTCTGTACGAGTCTGTGTGGAGTACCATACATAATACTGCAGGTAATAATGTACTGATTTGTTTTCCTCCACACAGATGAACGGGGTATAGTCTGTCCCCCTCACAAACTGATGTCAGTGTCCTATCCGGCTCTGAGTATGATGGTGGCCATAGTGAGGCATAGGTGGGACTGTCGGGGGCTGAATTTGTCCCAGGGGTTGACATGCCTCTTCTGCCCCCACTGTCCCCGCACACAGTCAGTATACCCACACATTCCCAGTCCTCAGAGGCCAAAGATATTGGACTGTCACATGGTGTTGACATTGAAAATGACAGTGTGACAACTATGGCATCAGTGAGTGTAGACTTTGGCCACAGCCAGACAGCTGGCGAGGTCTCACACAGGCAGACTGACAGGGTTGCTCAAAGGGTGACTGCTGTCCATCCACCTCCTGTCACAAGTGCCACATCACAGGTCACCTGCCGCATGTTTTGGCATCACGGAGGCACAGGCACATACCGAATGAAACATCACACAGATGATCAGGATCATGGATGCATCACAGTCTGACATACCTACTTACATACCGCTGTATGACATACCGCTTTCTCAGAGGCAATCACTGTCTAACGTACAGAGCCATGTCCAACCCAGAATTGTTGAACATGCTCCATCTTAGCAAAACCAAATCTACTCAAGCTACACACTCTAGGGATATAAACCTCAACACAACAATGAATAGAACATGCTGGAGGGATAGATTCCCTTCACAGAGACTTCCCTTACGATGGAACAGGGTCCCGATCTTCATAAGACAGAGCCCCTCACTATCACTCTTCAAGAGGAACCTTGATGAGTGGATGTGTAACAGAAAGTTCACAACGGGGATCACACCAACAGCACTACTAGATAGGGGCCAAGGGCACTAGCTGCTAGTACAAGGGTCTAGGGAACTACTAGAGGGGCGGAGAATACTGCAAAACGTGGCTGGGCTAATATATGCCTTTGGGCAGATAGTTCAGTACCAACCTATGAACCTATCTGTGACTGCCTCTGACTTTGCTCGTACATATTCTGTGATGGAACATCTGGTTGGGGTAGGACATCAGGCACATGGACGTAGGTCAGCAACGCCATCTGCTGAGAGACCATGTGTCCATGCACACTCATGCTCCCATTGTGGCACTACCTCCAGCAGCGCTACAGGGGGAAATGTGCTGTTCACAGCACAACATGGCATGCCATGGGCAGATGACCCTGTGGGGGACATGGGCCCAGCAGACAGCAGTCACCATCAGGTATTAGCACCACATCCGACCTTGAGTGTGGTGGTGCCAGTGCCACTCCTGACAGAGCAAGTTCCCATGTCGTGGCTGGAGACAGTCAACTTTCCACTCTGCCATGTATGGTACACAGCTGTCCAACATACACGGGTGTAGGGCTAGCACATGGCTTGGATGTGTACACGTACACCGTCAAATATCACTGTCACATGCAGATCACCAACAGACGCACATGGCACCTCTCTATGGCACACCTGAACAGCACCCCTTTCTGACTCACACACATGCTTCCAACTGTATGCACAGCCTAGGTCTCTGGCACCCCCACACCACACCCTGTGCATGTGATGATACCTGTGCCACATCCCTGCCATCCATGCCATCTATGCAGGAACATGCAAATATGAGTCTGATGCACAGGGTGACTATATTCCTTTCAATGTAGTTGTGCAGTGCGGTATTGTTATACCAGTGCAGGTGTAGTGGACCACGACAGGTACTGTGTGCTGCCATGTCTCATGACTACACAGCAAACCAGAACAAAATGGCAAACATACCATTCCACACTTCATGACTGCCTGCTTAAATTGTAAGAAACTATCCTCAGTTAGAAATACTACTTCACTGTTAAAACATTACACATTACTATACGTCTCTCTGATACATACCGGAGTTTCATAGATAACCTCAGTCATTTTCCCTTCTTACTTGCTATAACATAAGACATCTTACTGTAGTGTAGTGCAGGAGGTGTGGGGGTGCAGCGGGTCTTGCCACCTTGCATATATTTGAAGAAATGTAATCTGGTTTGTTTTTTATTTGTTTCTGTATGTAGTTGTGCTGGAATATAGTACATGTTGCTTTCCTATGTTTTTTCAATGTTACGGGATTCAATGTTTTGAGTTTTCAGTATTTTCAATTTTCAAGATTTTGGTCTCAATGTTTTGAATTTCAATGTTATAGGCTTTCGATGTTCTAAAGTAAAACAAAGGCATGGCTTAAAATAATTTGAAGCAATAAGAGTTAAGAAATAAAGGCAGCAAAAGCATATTTTATGTAATAATGAAACTTCAGTGCAAGTGACTTGAGTCAAGGATTATGAGGTAAATGAGGACAGCGCATCTGACGTTTGTATAACATAACTGCATATAACATAACTGCATATTCATTGTATAGTACATGTATAATAATCCCATACAATACTACAAGCTAGGTAAATGAGGACAGCGCATCTGACGTTTGTATAACATAACTGCATATAACATAACTGCATATTCATAGTATAGTACATGTATAATAATCCCATACAATACTGCAACCTAGGTAAATGAGGACCGCACATCTGACGTTTGTATAACATAACTGCATATAACATAACTGCATATTCATTGTATAGTACATGTATAATAATCCCATACAATACTGCAAGCTAGGTAAATGAGGACCACGCATCTGACGTTTGTATTACATAACTGCATATTCATTGTATAGTACATGTATAATAATCCCATACAATACTGCAAGCTAGGTAAATGAGGACAGCGCATCTGACATTTGTATAACATAACTGCATATAACATAACTGCATATTCATGGTATAGTACATGTATAATAATCCCATACAATACTGCAAGCTAGGTAAATGAAGACCGCACATCTGACGTTTGTATAACATAACTGCATATAACATAACTGAATATTCATTGTATAGTACATGTATAACAATCCCATACAATACTGCAAGCTAGGTAAATGAGGACAGCGCATCTGACGTTTGTATAACATAACTGCATATAACAACTGCATATTCATGGTATAGTACAGGTATAATAATCCCATACAATACTGCAAGCTAGGTAAATGAGGACCGCACATCTGACGTTTGTTTAACATAACTACATATAAACAACAAAAGAGTCCACCAACAAGCGAAACAAAGACTTTGAGCCAGTAAAAGAACCTTTACCAATTTGACCTTAACGCAAGTTTATTGTAATACAAAAAGACAGCGTTTTCGCTACTCAAACAAGGTAGCTTCTTAAGTGGGTAAAATAGGCGCGGAATGAGCGCTCTTTTAAACTCCACACAACAATGCTATTACATCACTTCCTACAAAAGAAGAATTTTTTAATTGTGTGTGCAATACATCAAATAACAGCTGAAAACCATATCTTAGCTGAATTACAACATTACACTAATAAACTTGTCAAGCCAGTGCAACACATTTCAAACAGTTATTTAAAATAGCTGGACAAGCAGCTTAAGTATACTATAAGGTACTTTTAACCTCTAATTTTAAAATTTAATATTAAAATTAATGTTGAAATTTATTGTCCCCGCTGTAGCACACTTGTGGGAGGAAGTTATTGCAAATGCAAAGAAAAAAACTAGACATTCCAACCCCATATTAAAGTTATGAGCTAACATATTGACCTCCACATAAAAATGTGCATATTGGCACATATATACAACTGTGACTTCTAAGCATGAATGTGTAAATACAAAGCACATTTTTACGCTCAGTACTAGTCAACTGATTATTTGTGAGCTTACAGCTCTTTAAAATATAAAAAATAAAACAATGAGGATTTCAGATATATTAATTAATTAAAAAATATATAACCATCAAGTAAAAAACATAAGTATATAAGAAACCTCTGAGAATACTGTACATAAGTCATTAACGAGAAGGTAACAATTACTGGCTTTAAGCAGTTGAAAACCTTTATCTAGATGTCATTCACAAGTAAAAATAATACATTGAAAGGTACTATGGTACTAGGCTTAGCCTCCAAAAATTATCACCTCATATGAGATTTTAGCTTTAAAAACGATGCTATATTACAACTATCATTTAGGCCTGGTAGATTAAAGGCATCTAATTTCAACTGCCATAATAACCCCCGAGTTTCCAATAGTATTGAAGTAGGACCCCCTCTTATAGGCATTGGTAAATGGTCAATGCCCATAAACACAAATGCATGCCCCGAGTGAGAAGCTATATGCTTAGCCAATGCGTTTTCACTCTTCATGTTCTTAATAGCATAACAATGCTGATAAATCCGCTCTTTAAATCTTCTATCTGTCTTACCGACATAGAAGGCGGGACAGCATGTGCAGAAGACGACATAAATGATGGATTTGGTGTCACAATTAATTCTATGGCCAATGTAATATTTCGTACCTGATATGCAAAATGTGCTACCTGTTTTTATATGGGTACAAAAGTTACACGAGCCACAAGCAAAAGACCCCTTTGTTCTATTACAGGAAAGGGCTAATGAATCAATTTGTAATAGATCTTTAATATTTCTACCTCTCCTAAAAACAATGTTAGGTTTCTCACCCAACTTATTGGATACAGAAACATTAGTAGAGAGGAAATACCAGTTCTTAGTCAAAATGTCTACAATAGCATTGGAGTTCAAGCTGAATGTCGAAATAAAGCTACATGGAAACTCGTTTGGTAATGGCACTGCTGTTAGGGCAGGAGCATCCGTGAAAGAGGAATTTACTGTAATGTCAACTTTTTGGGTAAAACTAGAGTTCATTGAAGGTGACGCGAAAAGAAGTGGTTTATAAAAAACACAGTTTCTCTTCGTCATTACTTCATCTAGTAAGTCCTCTACCAAACACTGTGGGTAACCACGGTTAATAAAAAGTTCTTTTAGAAGTTCACCTTCATGTAAAAAATCATTCAAATCACTACACATTCTAACTGCCCTCACTAATTGGCCTTTCACAATAGCTTTTTTATGTTTGAAAGGGTGTGAGCTGGTGTAGTGAAGGAAGGAATTTACATAGGTGTCCTTTCTAAAAATAACAGATTTAAATGAACCAGGTGTAGCTGCCCTTGATAGTTTAACATCAAGGTAGTTAATCTCCTTCGTATCAAAATGGTAGGTAAATTTCAAAAAAGATGTCGTTGAATTCAAAAACTCGACAAATGAATGTGCTAGGGTAGAGTCCCCTTTAAAAAGGATAAAGGCATCGTCTAAAAAGCGTGTATAGAACACCAACTTCTCCTTCCACTCAGTATTATTAAAGACGAAATGCCTTTCCCAATAGGCCATGAATAGATTAGCTACGGCGGCACCACAAGGAGAGCCCATGGCCACCCCTTGTTTCTGTATATAAATGTCTCTTTCAAACATGAAAAAGTTAGAAGACAGAATAATATCCAACAATTCAGTGACATTATTGATGTCACTCTTAGGGGCCCCAAGCTCTATAAGGAGAAGTTCAACCCATTCCAAAGCTTCCTGGTGTGGAATGGATGTATACAAATCCACTACATCGATGGTTAAAAAGTTGGTAGTTTCCTCTAACGTCAAAATGTTCAAGTTGGATAAAAAAGACCAGGAATCTTTACAAATACTGGGAATGAGTTCCACATACTTAGCAAGCAGTGAATCAATGTATTTGGAGCATGGGTAAGAAATAGATGACCTGCCATCAATAAGGCCTCTCATTGGTGGATCCCCAAGGTTCTTATGGACCTTGGGTATACCAAACATGACAGGAGTTTTAGGGTACAAGATGTCAATATATTTAAAGGTGTCTACATCTATTCTACCACTAATGAAGAGGTCTCTAAAATAACCTCTGATTCTATTAGCACAAACGTTCATTTCATTAACCGAAGAAGTTTCATAAGCTGTAGAATCTAGTACCCTATGCATTCTCTCTACATAGTCTGTTTGCTCAAAGATAGCCAAACCGCCACCCTTGTCTGGCTTAATAATTCTAACAGCTGATGCACGCAATTTATTAAGAGCTACCAGCTGTTCTTTAGAGATGTTAAACTGGTTAGACATAATAATAGAGGACTTAGCCAAGTGTCTTATATCCAATTCACATGCACACTCAAACATTTTTAATGCCACATGTAAAGGCGGGTTAAACACACTAGGAAGCTTTAATTCAGAAGTGATAGACCTAGTTGCATCATTAAACAGAAGTTTTAAATTAAGTTTTCTGACATAACATTTCAGGTCCAGCAAAACCCTAGCAACATCACACTTTCTAGAAGGGACAAACGTATTCCCCAAAGCTAAAAGCTCTACCAATTCAGGTTCCAAAAAAAGGGAAGAGAAGTTATAAATTGTAAAGTCACCCCTTTTATTTAAAATAATATTCGGGGTAGCTTTATTAGAATAACATAGGTTAACATTCAGTGATTCCAATTCCTGTTCCCCCTCCGACGTGTTTGGTTGTTCTGGTTCCCTAAAAAAACATTGTCTGTATTTTGGTCACTATCAGGAATACCACTATGACTAGGGGCAGGTGTATCATTGTAACCACCATTCTTATCCTGCCTATTTCTATTTCTGTTACTTCTCCTCAGAGGGGGATTACCCCCATTATTAGTGTTATATCCTACAATATTTCCAGAACCCACAGTATCATCGACCTCAATGATTTCCAATGAACCATCCCTCCTTGGGGCCTGGGCAGTAATACACAATTTAGGGAAGGCCTTATCATTGGAATAGGCAAGCCTGTCCCTATATAATTTCTTTGATTTATTTGTTTTAAGTTTGACCATATATGTGTCAATGCTCGAAAAAATACGAGCATGGTCAAATTTAAATTGTGAAAAAGCACCGTCAATTTTAATTTCTTCATCTAATAAACAGACATCTTTAGTTAAGTCGTCTATACAAATAGAATAATGCTTCACAAGTAATTCTATCAGTTGCACGCCCTGTATTTGGAACAATGCCTTTAAATCAGGCAAAAAACCATTGCTATTAATCAAGTTCGAGGGAACAAAGCCATTCCTTAAACCTTTAGGGATGATACCCTCATTTAAACATTGCTTGAAGTAAGCAACTTCAAGCTGCAATTTTCTTAGTTTAAAAGTTTTAGTATCCAATAGTTTTAATTTGTCTGACAAGGACACTGCACAGTTATTTGAAACAGCGTTATTCTGCACCGACGAGCCATCATTTAAAGGTTTAGAAAACTGCATAAAGTCACCTGTATTCCGTATCCATTCGGATATAGATGCTGCGCCAATAAGTGCATTCTCTCGCTCATTCGAAACATTTTGTGTATTTGCCTGTAAATTGCCAGCCTCACTCACTGAGGAATTTTTTATAGGTGCAGCCGTTTTCAACGGTTGCGCTGCTGGAATAGAGTCTTGTGTGTCAGCTAGCACTCTGCTGACCCCTGCTCGATTAGCAGAAATATACGAGTGAACAGAAGAACGTAATGAGTAAGCTCCTTCAAGGGCAGTAAAGCGCTCATTCAAAACTTCAATCCTTTGGGTTAACGTGAGCAGCAAGTTAGGTATATCCACGTTGTCAAGTTTGGACGACCCAAAAATGTTAGGGCTGGCAGGGCTCTCCATGGGCTCAGAAGCCGTAGTACTGCACCACAAACAACAAAAGAGTCCACCAACAAGCGAAACAAAGGCTTCGAGCCAGTAAAAGAACCTTTACCAATTTGACCTTAACGCAAGTTTATTGTAATACAAAAAGACAGCGTTTTCGCTACTCAAACAAGGTAGCTTCTTCAGAGGGTAAAATAGGCGCGGAATCAGCGCTCTTTTAAACTCCACACAACAATGCTATTACATCACTTCCTACAAAAGAAGACTTTTTTAACTGAGTGTGCAATACATCAAATAACAGCTGAAAACCATATCTTAGCTGAATTACAACATTACACTAATAAACTTGTCAAGCCAGTGCAACACATTTCAAACAGTTATTTAAAATAGCTGGACAAGCAGCTTAAGTATACTATAAGGTACTTTTAACCTCTAATTTTAAAATTTAATATTAAAATTAATGTTTGTATAACATAACTGAATATTCATGGTATAGTACATGTATAATAATCCCATACAATACTGCAAGCTAGGTAAATGAGGGCCGCGCATCTGACGTTTGTATAACATAACTGCATATAACTGCATATTCATGGTATAGTACATGCATAATAATCCCATACAATATTGCAAGCTAGGTAAATGAGGACCGCACATCTGACGTTTGTATAACATAACTGCATATAACATAACTGCATATTCATTGTATAGTACATGTATAATAATCCCATACAATACTGCAAGCTAGGTAAATGAGGACCGCACATCTGACGTTTGTATAACATAACTGCATATAACATAACTGCATATTCATGGTATAGTACATGTATAATAATCCCATACAATACTGCAAGCTAGGTAAATGAGGACCGCACATCTGACGTTTGTATAACATAAATGCATATAACATAACTGCATATTCATGGTATAGTACATGTATAATCCCATACAATACTACAAGCTGATTTAGCACCCTAACAGCGATGCCTTTAGTCCCTTTTTTTAAACATTTCAACTGTAAATTCTTCACCCAATAAATCTCCTCACCTGCCCCAAACCTTACCAGAGCAAGGTAGCAGTGGTATACGTTTTCAAATGCTGACTGCTTTATTTGCATATTTAGTTTTCTCTTGGAAACAGCTTAACAATTTCTACACATTTTTGTTGTCCCTTTTAACCCTAATGCTTTCATAGTTTGGTACTAGGCTATCTGCCCTGGGGCATTTATAAGCCTAGCCATAGTGATGTGGCTTTCGCCACCCCATGTAATAGTACAAAAGTGTACAGAATAGATTTGGAATACTGTGCCTCTGTCTAGTAGTGACACAGTGAAGACCCCCTTACATAACAGAATTAGTTTACTGTGCCTCTGTCTAGTAGTGACACAGAGATGACCCCTGGGGTAAACCTACGATCTCCCATCCACTCGTCAAGATTTCTCTTGAAGAGAGTCAGTGAGGGGCTCTGCCTAACATAAACTGGGATTCTGTTCCAGAGTATGGGAAGCCTCTGAGTTATGGATCTGTCCTTCCAGCATGTCCTGTTCATATTTGTGCTGAGGTTCAAATCTTCAGCTCTCGTGGTTCTGATGCATTTGGATTTTTTGAGGTGGAGCATGTCCATCTATTCCTGATTGGACATGGCCTTGTACGTCAGGCACAGATCACCTCTGAGTAGGCAGTATGCTACTGAATAGAGTAGGAGTTTCTTTAGTCTGGCAGCATATGACATATTTTGGAGACCCTTGATCCTCTTGGTGAGGTACTTTTGGGGTCTCTCTAGCAGTTGCAAGTGCCAGGTGAGGTACATACCAAATGGGGCATTGTACTCAATCATGGGCCTGATAAGGGAGGAGTACAGGGGCACAATGACCTCCTTTGATCTGGATGTGAATCCCTTTATGATAAGGTGGGCAAGGTAGAAAGTCTTTCTAACCACTTTGACAACGTGGGTGTCAAATGAGAGGTCAATATCGACTTGGGTCCCCAGGTCTCTGATTACTTTTTCTGTACTCAGTGGGTTACCGACTATGTGATAGTTTGTGGGCACTTTGTTTTTCCCAAAGGGGATGACTATACATTTTTTGGCATTTAGTTTAAGGCCATGATTCCTGGCACCAGTTGTCCGTTTCAGTGAGGCCTTTCTGTAGGATGTATGTGTCAGCTGGTGTATCGGCTATAGCGCCTAGTTTGCAGTCATCTGCGAACTTTGTCAGCCACAAACCACCCATGTTTGCTTTCACATCTGAGAAATAAATGCCGAACAACAGGGATCCCAGGACAGAGCCCTGTGGGACACCACTTGTCACTGGCTTTGAGTCTGACATGGCTCCAGTGATTTTGACTTCATGGGTTCTATCCTTTAGCCAGTTTGCCACCCATCTTGTGACATATGGATTTACATTTAAGCTGTTGAGCTTGTCTATGATGCCAGAGTGGGGTATTGTGTCGAAAGCTTTGGCCAGGTCCAGGTAGGCTGTATAGACTGCTTTGCCCTCGTCAATGGCTCTAGTGACTGTTTCGAAAAAGTCAACCAGGTTTAAAAGGCAGGATCTGCCTTTTACAAAGCCGAACTGGGTGGGATCAAGTGTCTGTAAGTCCCCAATGTCTCTGTTTATTAGTTCCATAATGATTCTTTCCATAGCTTTGCAGACCAGGCTGGTTAAGCTTATGGGGCGGTAGTTACCAGGGTCAGTAGAGGTGCCTCCTTTGTGGAGTGGGACTACTGTTGCTGTACGCCAGTTTTCAGGTACATATCCTGTAGTAAGACTAAGGTTAAATACCATTTTTATGTGCGGGTTTAGCTCCTCTTGGAGTTCACGTAGCACGCAACCCGGGATACCGCCGGGTCCCATTGATGCTGTGTTTTTAGCTTTGCTGAGGGCAGTTCTCATCTGGACATCTGAGATGACAGGGAGTTTACAGTCAGCTGGGATAAGTATTTCATCTTTTGGGGGTGAGGGAGGGGAGAAATGTGCACTGAACCTGTCTGCCAGAATGTTGGCAATATCTGTGAGTTCAGTGTATTTTTTGTCACTATGAACTGACTCTGAACATATCTGAGGGTTTCCGCCCAGGTTTCTAACATAGCTGAAGAAGGCCTTTGGTTATCTTTAGTGTACATAGTGATTTTTCTCTCAAAGTTGGCCTTGGGTGTTTTTATGAGAGAACGTAGCTTTCTACTAGTGCTGATCAGAGATGCCTTCTCTTTATGGGATTTTGCTCTGTCGTGCAGTAGCTTCCTTCTTTTGTTACACAATTTGTTTATGGCTGGGTCCACCGGACGGGACGCCTGCCCTTGTTGGAGAGGGTCTTGGTTTTATTTGGGATTGCATGATCCATGCATTCTTGGAGATGTCCGTAGAAAGCATTTGTTAAGGATTCTGCATTGTGGGATGTGGTTTTCACTGTCCCAGTGGGCTTAAAGGATACCATCTCAGTTTTAAGAAGTGTAAAGTCGGCTTTTGAGAAGTTTTTCACTGTAGTCTTTTGTGTTGGGGGTGGAGGTGGGATATGTATATCCAGGGTGATTAGTTTGTGGTCAAACCTCACTAGCGAAGGGTATACTTCCGGTGTGGAGCACTTTGTCCCCATGTTTGTGATGATCAGGTCTAGTATATTATCTCCCCTTGTGGGAGAGGTGACTAGCTGTTCCACTGCGTTTGAATTTATGAATTCCAGGAACCTTTGGGCTAGGGTGTTTGTGCTAGAATAATGCACCCAGTCTATGTTAGGGTAGTTGAAGTCTCCCAATATGATGGTGTTTGGTGAGATATTCATATCCTCCAATGTCTTTAGGAAGGCTGAGTGGGGTTCCTGAGATTGGGAGGGTGGTCTGTAACATGCTACCAGTTGTAGAGCAGTTTTGCCTATGGTTAGCTGCACCTGGATGGTCTCTGATGCTTCATGTGTTGCCACTAACCTGGAGGTGTGGGTTTCCTTGATGAATATGGACACTCCCCCTCCCTTTTTGGTTTGGCCCGAGTTTTGGGGCCGAAACGCATGATACGAGATATAGCCTGGTAGTGCTGGGGTGCTCTCAGGAGCCTTGAACCAGGTTTCAGTTACTGCACAGACGTAGATATTCTCCATACTGAGGAGTACATTGAGTGTCTGCATCTTGAGATTTAGACTTCTGGCGCTGAGCAGCATTACCCTTATTTTTTTTCCATTTTTGTTTTCTAAGGAGGTGGGTTTGTCTTTTGAGCCTTGCCTAAAAAAGGCACTATGGGGGGTGGCAAGAGCCTTAGCCAATATCCGGAAGCCGAGTGGTGACAGGTGTAAGCCGTCCCTTGCGAAGCAGCGTGGCTTGTCCAACATGTCATCCCAGGCAGACAGACATTGGATCCCCTTGTCTTCAATCTCTTAGCTACTTTCTTAGACTAACGGCTTTCTTACTTCACATTTCTCCTGGCTATCAAATAAAAACTACTTTTGGTTTCACATACTCCAGCAGATACAGAACTTGACTTGTTAGTAAATTGTGAACATATGCAAGGGTATACTACGCACAAACACCCCCCCCACACACAGTATATGGACCAAGAAAAAAGACTTACTGTACAAATGTACATTGTACTTCCTTTATTTAAGAAGGAAGATCATTTCTAACAATTCAGTTAAATAGTTCTAGCTAAACCATTACTGATTGCCAGATTTAAATTCTAATGGTAAAAACAAAAAAAGGGAACTTAAGTGTAAGCCCGGTGTGATTTAATACATAAATATTGGTATTTATTCTTCATGCATGCCTTTCATGCCACTGTACAGCAGTAGAAGATCTACAAATTATATTTTCTTATTTTTTCTGAAATGATACAAATATAATTTAAATATGAAGCAGTATAACATTGTTAGTGCGAATGTTGTTCTGAATATATCTATACAGAATGTATAGTGTTCTGCCAGCATAACATTGTCGGTGCGAATGTTATTCAGAATATATCTATACAGAATGTATAGTGTTCTGCCAACATAACATTGTCAGTGCGAATGTTGTTCTGAATATATCTATACAGAATGTATAGTGTTCTGCCAGCATAAGATTGACGGTGCGAATGTTGTTCAGAATATATCTATACAGAATATATAGTGTTCTCCCAGCATAACATTGTCAGTGCGAATGTTGTTCTGAATATATCTATACAGAATGTATAGTGTTCTGCCAGCATAACATTGTCGGTGCGAATGTTTTTCTGAATATATCTATACAGAATGTAGAGTGTTCTGCCAGCATAACATTGTCGGTGCGAATGTTGTTCTGAATATATCTATACAGAATGTATAGTGTTCTGCCAGCATAACACTGTCGGTGTGAATGTTGTTCTGAATATATCTATACAGAATGTATAGTGTTCTGCCAGCATAACATTGTTGGTGCGAATGTTATTCTGAATATATCTATACAGAATTTATAGTGTTCTGCCAGCATAACCTTGTCGGTGCGAATGTTGCTCTGAATATATCTATACAGAATGTATAGTGTTGTGCCAGCATAACACTGTTGGTGCGAATGTTGTTCTGAATATATCTATACAGAATGAATAGTGTTCTGCCAGCATAACACTGTTGGTGCGAATGTTGTTCTGAATATATCTATACAGAATGTATAGTGTTCTGCAAGCATAACATTGACAGTGCGAATGTTGTTCTGAATATATCTATACAGAATGTATAGTGTTCTGCCAGAATAACATTGTCGGTGTGAATGTTGTTCTGAATATATCTATACAGAATGTATAGTGTTGTGCCAGCATAACATTGTCGGTGCGAATGTTGTTCTGAATATATCTATACAGAATGTATAGTGTTCTGCCAGCATAACACTGTCGGTGCGAAGGTTGTTCTGAATATATCTATACAGAATGTATAGTGTTCTGCCAGCATAACATTGTCAGTGTGAATGTCATTCTGAATATATCTATACAGAATGTATAGTGTTCTGCCAGCATAACATTGTCGGTGCGAATGTTGTTCTGAATATATCTATACAGAATGTATAGTGTTCTGCCAGCATAACATTGTCAGTGCGAATGTTGTTCTGAATATATCTATACAGAATGTATAGTGTTCTGCCAGCATAACATTGTCGGTGCGAATGTTGTTCTGAATATATCTATACAGAATGTATAGTGTTCTGTCAGCATAACATTGTCAGTGAAAATGTTGTTCTGAATATATCTATACAGAATGTATAGTGTTCTGCCAGCAGAACATTGTCAGTGCGAATATTGTTCTGAATATATCTATACAGAACGTATAGTGTTCTGCCAGCATAACATTGTCGGTGCGAAAGTTGTTCTGAATATATCTATACAGAACGTATAGTGTTCTGCCAGCATAACATTGTCGGTGCGAAAGTTGTTCTGAATATATCTATACAGAATGTATAGTGTTCTGCCAGCATAACATTGTTGGTGCGAATGTTATTCTGAATATATCTATACAGAATGTATAGTGTTGTGCCAGCATAACATTGTTGGTGCGAATGTTGTTCTGAATATATCTATACAGAATGAATAGTGTTCTGCCAGCATAACACTGTCGGTGCGAATGTTGTTCTGAATATATCTATACAGAATGTATAGTGTTCTGCGAGCATAACATTGACAGTGCGAATGTTGTTCTGAATATATCTATACAGAATGTATAGTGTTCTGCCAGAATAACATTGTCGGTGTGAATGTTGTTCTGAATATATCTATACAGAATGTATAGTGTTGTGTCAGCATAACATTGTTGGTGCGAATGTTGTTCTGAATATATCTATACAGAATGTATAGTGTTCTGTCAGCATAACACTGTCGGAGCGAATGTTGTTCTGAATATATCTATACAGAATGTATAGTGTTCTGCCAGCATAACATTGTCGGTGCGAATGTTGTTCTGAATATATCTCTAAAGAATGTATAGTGTTCTGCCAGCATAACATTGTCAGTGTGAATGCCATTCTGAATATATCTTTACAGAATGTATAGTGTTCTGCCAGCATAACATTGTCGGTAGGAATGTTGTTCTGAATATATCTATACAGAATGTATAGTGTTCTGTCAGCATAACATTGTCAGTGCAAATGTTGTTCTGAATATATCTACACAGAATGTATAGTGTTCTGCCAGCATAACAATGTCAGTGCGAATGTTGTTCTGAATATATCTATACAGAATGTATAGTGTTCTGCCAGCATAACATTGTCAGTGCGAATGTTGTTCTGAATATATCTATACAGAATGTATAGTGTTCTGCCAGCATAACATTGTCGGTGCGAATGTTGTTGTGAATATATCTATACAGAATGCATAGTGTTCTGCCACCATAACATTGTCGGTGCGAATGTTGCTCTGAATATATCTATACAGAATGTATAGTGTTCTGCCAGCATAAAATTGTCGGTGCGAATGTTGTTCTGAATATATCTATACAGAATGTATAGTGTTCTGCCAGCATAACATTGTCAGTGCGAATGTTGTTTTGAATATATCTATACAGAATGTATAGTGTTCTGCGAGCATAACATTGACAGTGCGAATGTTGTTCTGAATATATCTATACAGAATGTATAGTGTTCTGCCAGAATAACATTGTCGGTGCGAATGTTGTTCTGAATATATCTATACAGAATGTATAGTGTTCTGCGAGCATAACACTGACATTGCGAATGTTGTTCTGAATATATCTATACAGAATGTATAGTGTTCTGCCAGCATAACACTGTCGGTGCGAATGTTGTTCTGAATATATCTATACAGAATGTATAGTGTTCTGCCAGCATAACATTGTCGGTGCGAATATTGTTCTGAATATATCTCTAAAGAATGTATAGTGTTCTGCCAGAATAACATTGTCAGAGTGAATGTCATTCTGAATATATCTATACAGAATTAATAGTGTTCTGCCAGCATAACATTGTCAGTGCGAACGTTGTTCTGAATATATCTACACAGAATGTATAGTGTTCTGCAAGCATAACACTGACAGCGCGAATGTTCTGAATATATCTATACAGAATGTATAGTGTTCTGCCAGCATAACATTTTCGGTGCGAATGTTGTTCTGAATATATCTATACAGAATGTATAGTGTTCTGCCAGCATAACATTGTCAGTGCAAATGTTGTTCTGAATATATCTATACAGAATGTATAGTGTTCTGCCAGCATAACATTGTCAGTGCGAATGTTGTTCTGAATATATCTATACAGAATGCATAGTGTTCTGCCAGCATAACATTGTTGCTGCGAATGCTGTTCTGAATATATCTAGACAGAATGTATAGTGCTCTGCCAGCATAACATTGTCGATACGAATGTTGTTCTGAATATATCTATACAGAATGTATAGTGTTCTGCCAGCATAACATTGTCGATGCGAATGTTGTTCTGAATATATCTATACAAAATGTATAGTGTTCTGCCAGCATAACATTGTCGGTGCGAATGTTGTTCTGAATATATCTATACAGAATGTATAGTGTTCTGCCAGCATAACATTGTCGGTGCGAATGTTACTCTGAATATATCTATACAGAATGTATAGTGTTCGGCCAGCATAACATAGTCGGTGTGAATGTTGTTCTGAATATATCCATACAGAATGTATAGTGTTCTGCCAGCATAACATTGTTGGTGCGAATGTTGTTCTGAATATATCTATACAGAATGTATGGAGTTCTGCCGGCATAACATTGTTGGTGGGAATGTTATTCTGAATATATCTATACAGAATGTATAGTGTTCTGCCAGCATAACCTTGTTGGTGCGAATGTTGTTCTGAATATATCTATACAAAATGTATAGTGTTGTGCCAGCATAACATTGTCGGTGCGAATGTTGTTCTGAATATATATATACAGAATGAATAGTGTTCTGCCAGCATAACACTGTCGGTGCGAATGTTGTTCTGAATATATCTATACAGAATGTATAGTGTTCTGTGAGCATAACATTGACAGTGCGAATGTTGTTCTGAATATATCTATACAGAATGTATAGTGTTCTGCCAGAATAACATTGTTGGTGCGAATGTTGTTCTGAATATATCTATACAGAATGTATAGTGTTGTGCCATCATAACATTGTCGGTGCAAATGTTGTTCTGAATATATCTATACAGCATGAATAGTGCTGTGCCAGCATAACATTGTTGGTGCGAATCTCGTTCTGAATATATCTATACAAAATGTATAGTGTTCTGCCAGCATAACACTGTCGGTGCGAATGTTGTTCTGAATATATCTATACAGAATGTATAGTGTGCTGCCAGCATAACATTGTCGGCGCGAATGTTGTTCTGAATATATCTCTAAAGAATGTATAGTGATCTGCCAGCATAACATTGTCAGTGTGAATGTCGTTCTGAATATATCCATACAGAATGTATAGTGTTCTGCCAGCATAACACTGTCGGTGCGAATGTTGTTCTGAATATATCTATACAGAATGTATAGTGTTCTGCCAGCATAACATTGTCAGTGCGAATGTTGTTCTGAATATATCTATACAGAATGTATAGTGTGCTGCACGCATAACACTGTCGGTGCGAATGTTGTTCTGAATATATCTATACAGAATGTATAGTGTTCTGCCAGCATAACATTGTTGGAGCGAATGTTATTCTGAATATATCTATACAGAATGTATAGTGTTCGGCCAGCATAACACTGTCGGTGCGAATGTTGTTCTGAATATATCTATACAGAATGTATAGTGTTCTGCCAGCATAACATTGTCAGTGCGAATGTTGTTCTGAATATATCTATACAGAATGTGTAGTGTTCTGCACGCATAACACTGTCGGTGCGAATGGTGTTCTGAATATATCTATACAGAATGTATAGTGTTCTGCCAGCATAATATTGTCGGTGCGAATGTTATTCTGAATATATCTATACAGAATGTATACTGTTCGGCCAGCATAACATAGTCGGTGCGAATGTTGTTCTGAATATATCTATACAGAATGTATAGCGTTCTGCCAGCATAACACTGTTGGTGCGAATGTTGTTCTGAATATATCTATACAGAATGTATGGTGTTCTGCCAGCATAACATTGTTGGTGCGAATGTTATTCTGAATATATCTATACAGAATGTATAGTGTTCTGCCAGCATAACCTTGTCAGTGCGAATGTTGTTCTGAATATATCTATACAGAATGTATAGTGTTGTGCCAGCATAACATTGTCGGTGCGAATGTTGTTCTGAATATATCTATACAGAATGAATAGTGCTGTGCCAGCATAACATTGTCGGTGTGAAGGTTGTTCTGAATATATCTATACAGAATGTATAGTGTTTTGCCAGCATAACATTGTCAGTGCGAATGTTGTTCCGAATGTATCTGTACAGAATGTATAGTGTCCTGCCAGCATAACATTGTCTGTGCGAATGTTGTTCTTAATATATCTACACAGAATGTATAGTGTTGTGCCAGCATAACATTGTCGGTGCAAATGTTGCTCTGAATATATCAATACAGAATGTAGAGTGTTGTGCCAGCATAACATTGTCGGTGCAAATGTTGTTCTGAATATATCTATACAGAATGTATAGTGTTCTGCCAGCATAACATTATCGGTGCGAATGTTGTTCTGAATATATCTATACAGAGTTAATAGTGTTCTGCCAGCATAACATTGTCAGTGCGAATGTTGTTCTGAATATATCTATACAGAATGTATAGTGTTCTGCCAGCATAACATTGTCGGTGTGAATGTTGTTCTGAATATATCTATACAGAATGTATAGTGTTCTGCCAGCATAACACAGTCGGTGCCAATGTTGTTCTGAATATATCTATACAGAATGTATAGTGTTCTGCCAGCATAACATTGTCGGTGCGAATGTTGTTCTGAATATATCTATACAGAATGTATAGTGTTCTGCCAGCATAACACTGTCAGTGCAAATGTTGTTCTGAATATATCTATATAGAAAGTATAGTGTTCTGCCAGCATAACATTGTCTGTGCGAATGTTGTTCTGAATGTATCTATACAGAATGTGTAGTGTTCTGCCAGCATAACATTGTCAGTGCGAATGTTGTTCTGAATTTATCTATACACAATGTAGTTTTCTGCCAGCATAACATTGTCAGTGCGAATGTTGTTCTGAATATATCTACACAGAATGTATAGTGTTCTGCCAGCATAACATTGTCAGTGCGAATGTTGTTCTGAATATATCTATACAGAATGTAGTTTTCTGCCAGCATAACATTGTCAGTGCGAATGTTGTTCTGAATATATCTATACAGAATGTATAGTGTTCTGCCAGCATAACATTGTCAGTGCGAATGTTGTTCTGAATGTATCTATACAGAATGTATAGTGTTCTGCCAGCCTAACAATGTCGGTGCGAATGTTGTTCTGAATATATCTGTACAAAATGTAGTGTTCTGCCAGAATAACATTGTCAGTGCGAATGTTGTTCTGAATATAATTATACAGAATGTATAGTGTTCTGCCAGCATAACACTGTCGGTGCGAATGTTGTTCTGACTATATCTATACAGAATGTATAGTGTTCTGCCAGCATAACATTGTCGGTGCGAATGTTGTTCAGAACATATCTATACAGAATGTATAGTGTTCTGCCAGCGTAACATTGTCGGTGCGAATGGTGTTCTGAATATATCTATACAGAATGTATAGTGTTCTGCCAGAATAACATTGTCAGTGCGAATGTTGTTCTGAGTATATCTATACAGAATGTATAGTGTTCTGCCAGCATAACATTGTCAGTGCAAATGTTGTTCTGAATATATCTATATAGAATGTATAGTGTTCTGCCAGCATAACATTGTCAGTGCGAATGTTGTTCTGAATATATCTATACAGAATGTATAGTGTTCTGCCAGCATAACATTGTCAGTGCGAATGTTGTTCTGAATATATCTATACAGAATGTATAGTGTTCTGCCAGCATAACATTGTCGGTGCGAATGTTGTTGTGAATATATCTATACAGAATGTGTAGTGTTCTGCCAGCATAACATTGTCAGTGCGAATGTTGTTCTGAATATATCCATAGAGAATGTGTAGTGTTCTGCCAGCATAACATTGTCAGTGCGAATGTTGTTCTGAATTTATCTATACACAATGTAGTTTTCTGCCAGCATAACATTGTCAGTGCGAATGTTGTTCTGAATATATCTATACAGAATGTATAGTGTTCAGCCAGCATAACACTGTCAGTGCAAATGTTGTTCTGAATATATCTACACAGAATGTATAGTGTTCTGCCAGCATAACATTGTCAGTGCGAATGTTGTTCTGAATATATCTATACAGAATGTATAGAGTTCTGCCAGCCTAACAATGTCGGTGCGAATGTTGTTCTGAATATATCTGTACAAAATGTATAGTGTTCTGCCAGCATAAAATTGTCAGTGCGAATGTTGTTCTGAATATAATTATACAGAATGTATAGTGTTCTGCCAGCATAACACTGTCGGTGCGAATGTTGATCAGAATATATCTATACAGAATGTATAGTGTTCTGCCAGCATAACATTGTCAGTGCAAATGGTGTTCTGAATATATCTATACAGAATGTATAGTGTTCTGCCAGCATAACATTGTCAGTGCGAATGTTGTTCTGAATATATCTATACAGAATGTATAGTGTTCTGACAGCATAACATTGTCAGTGCAAATGTTGTTCTGAATATATATGTACAGAATGTATAGTGCTCTGCCAGCATAACATTGTCGGAGCGAATGTTGTTCTGAATATATCTATACAGAATGTATAGTGTTCTGCCAGCTTAACATTGTCAGTGCGAATGTTGCTCTGAATATATCTGTACAGAATGTATAGTGTTCTGCCAGCATAACATTGTCAGTGCGAATGTTGTTCTGAATATATCTATACAGAATGTATAGTGTTCTTCCAGCATAATATTGTCAGTGTGAATGTTGTTCTGAATATATCTATATAGAATGTGTAGTGTTCTCCCAGCATAATATTGTCGGTGCGAATGTTGTTCTGAATATATCTATACAGAATGTATAGTGTTCTGCCTGCATAACATTGTCAGTGTGAATGTTGTTCTGAATATATCTATATAGAATGTATAGTGTTCTGCCAGCATAACATTGTCAGTGCGAATGTTGTTCTGAATATATCTATACAGAATGTATAGTGTTCTGCCAGCATAACATTGTCGGTGCAAATGTTGTTCTGAATATATCTACACAGAAATGTATAGTGTTCTGCCAGCATAACATTGTCAGTGCGAATGTTGTTCTGAATATATCTATACAGAATATATAGCGTTCTGCCAGCCTAACAATGTCGGTGCAAATGTTGTTCTGAATATATCTGTACAAAATGTATGGTGTTCTGCCAGCATAACATTGTCAGTGCGGATGTTGTTCTGAATATATCTATACAGAATGTATAGTGTTCTGCCAGCATAACATTGTCGGTGCGAATGTTGTTCTGAATATATCTATACAGAATGTATAGTGTTGTGCCAGCATAACATTGTCAGTGCGAATACTGTTCTGAATATATCTATACAGAATGTATAGTGTTCTTCCAGCATAACACTGTCGGTGCGAATGTTGTTCTGAATATATCTATAAAGAATGTATAGTGTTCTGCCAGCATAACACTGTCAGGGAGAATGTTGTTCTGAATATATCTATACAGAATGTATAGTGTTCTGCCAGCATAACACTGTCAGTGTGAATGTTCTCAATATATCTGTACAGAATGTATAGTGTTCTGCCAGCAAAACATTGCGATGCGAATGTTGTTCTGAATATATCTATACAGAATGTGGAATGTTCTGCCAGCATAACATTGTCGGTGCAAATGTTGTTCTGAATATATCTATACAGAATATATAGTGTTCTGCCAGCATAACACTGTCGGTGCGAATGTTGTTCCGAATATATCTATAAAGAATGTATAGTGTTCTGCCAGCATAACATTGTCAGTGTGAATGTTGTTCTGAATATATCTGTACAGAATGTATAGTGTTCTGCCAGCATAACATTGTCAGTGCGAATGTTGTTCTGAATATATCTATACAGAATGCATAGTGTTCTGCCAGCATAATGTTGTTGGTACAAATGTTCTGAATATATCTATACAGAATGTACAGTGTTCTGCCAGCATAACACTATCGGTGCGAATGTTGTTCTGAATATATCTATACAGAATGTATAGTGTTGTGCCAGCATAACATTTTCGGTGTGAATGTTGTTCTGAATATATCTATACAGCATGAATAGTGCTGTGCCAGCATAACATTGTCGGTGCGAATGTTGTTCTGAATATATCTATACAGAATGTATAGTGTTCTGCGAGCATAACACTGACAGTGCGAATGTTGTTCTGAATATATCTATACAGAATGTATAGTGTTCTGCCAGCATAACACTGTCGGAGCGAATGTTGTTCTGAATATATCTATACAGAATGTATAGTGTTCTGCCAGCATAACATTGTCGCTGCGAATGTTGTTCTGAATATATCTATAAAGAATGTATAGTGTTCTGCCAGAATAACATTGTCAGTGTGAATGTCATTCTGAATATATCCATACAGAATGTATAGTGTTCTGCCAGCATAACATTGTCTGTGCGAATGTTGTTCTTAATATATCTACACAGAATGTATAGTGTTGTGCCAGCATAACATTGTCGGTGCAAATGTTGCTCTGAATATATCTATACAGAATGTAGAGTGTTGTGCCAGCATAACATTGTCGGTGCAAATGTTGTTCTGAATATATCTATACAGAATGTATAGTGTTCTGCCAGCATAACATTATCGGTGCGAATGTTGCTCTGAATATATCTATACAGAATTAATAGTGTTCTGCCAGCATAACATTGTCAGTGCGAATGTTGTTCTGAATATATCTACACAGAATGTATAGTGTTCTGCCAGCAGTTTTGCTTAAAAGTTAAACAACAGGCTAATACACTCAAGTGTACTAGCTTTTGATAGCATTTAGTCGAAAAACACAGCATTTATTGTATTTACTGCCTTTCTGAAAAAAAACTTGAAAAAAAACAAAAAAAAATACTCTTGTTTTCCATACTTTTCTAATAGTTTGTTCCAGTGATCAGATTTTGCTGATCCCTGGGCTTTGTCTTGGTTCCTGTTTTCTCCATTTTCCTTTTTGGTCAAGGGGTAGTTTCTTTACTCACTAGTGGGAGTAGGGAGTACTGAGCTGCCTGTTTGTCCTCAGAGGAGTGGTTTAAAGCAGTAACTTGTAGTTTATTGGCCATTTTGGGTCATTTCCTGTCTTTTCCAGCCCCCTGCTATAAAGCACTTTTGGCTTTTTCTATAGAGAACTCAGCACAGCTCCTCGTGGTGTCCAGCAGAGTTCCTAGAGCAGCAGAGACCAGAAAAGACAAACTTTCCAGATTTTAAGTATTTTTTCTGCATTTTCGATATTTAAGCCTTTCGATTGCTATTTCTGCCTGTTTTATTCTGCTATTACCTATTTTTACTGTTTTTAATAGCTTGAATTGTTTATTGCACTTGCTTGTTTAAGTTTTGCTTAAAAGTTAAACAACAGGCTAATACACTCAAGTGTACTAGCTTTTGATAGCATTTAGTCGAAAAACACAGCATTTATTGTATTTACTGCCTTTCTGAAAAAAAACTTGAAAAAAACAAAAAAAAAATACTCTTGTTTTCCATACTTTTCTAATAGTTTGTTCCAGTGATCAGATTTTGCTGATCCCTGGGCTTTGTCTTGGTTCCTGTTTTCTCCATTTTCCTTTTTGGTCAAGGGGTAGTTTGTTTACTCACTAGTGGGAGTAGGGAGTACTGAGCTGCCTGTTTGTCCTCAGAGGAGTGGTTTAAAGCAGTAACTTGTAGTTTATTGGCCATTTTGGGTCATTTCCTGTCTTTTCCAGCCCCCTGCTATAAAGCACGCTTTGGCGGGCTTTTCTGGCTATAGAGAACTCAGCACAGCTCCTCGTGGTGTCCAGCAGAGTTCCTAGAGCAGCAGAGACCAGAAAAGACAAACTTTCCAGATTTTAAGTATTTTTTTCTGCATTTTCGACTTTTTAAGCCTTTCGATTGCTATTTCTGCCTGTTTTATTCTGCTATTACCTATTTTTACTGTTTTAATAGCTTGAATTGTTTATTGCACTTGCTTGTTTAAGTTTTGCTTAAAAGTTAAACAACAGGCTAATACACTCAAGTGTACTAGCTTTTGATAGCATTTAGTCGAAAAACACAGCATTTATTGTATTTACTGCCTTTCTGAAAAAAAAACTTGAAAAAAAAAAATACTCTTGTTTCCATACTTTTCTAATAGTTTGTTCCAGTGATCAGATTTTGCTGATCCCTGGGCTTTGTCTTAGTTCCTGTTTTCTCCATTTTCCTTTTTGGTCAAGGGGTAGTTTCTTTACTCACTAGTGGGAGTAGGGAGTACTGAGCTGCCTGTTTGTCCTCAGAGGAGTGGTTTAAAGCAGTAACTTGTAGTTTATTGGCCATTTTGGGTCATTTCCTGTCTTTTCCAGCCCCTGCTATAAAGCACGCTTTGGCGCAATTAAGCTAATTAGCGCTAATTAGCCAGCTGAGCTGCCACTGTTGCACACTAGGGCAGCACTGGTTAATCAGGTTTAAACTATTCGCTACCTAAAGTCCACTCTTCAAATTTCCCTTAAAACTACCTTCCTCGAACTATACTACTGATCAAATCAAGCATCCTATAACTAAAAAGATCATCTCTACTTGACTCCAAGTAGACTATTCTCTATCTGTTAAACCTAGCACTTGCTCCTACAGTACTTATTACCTTGATACGGCACTCTTGTCATAGATAGTACCCCAAAAGGCAACCCCATTTCTCGGTCACCCACATCCCGGAATCTTTTAAAGTTTTTTGCCTATCCTTCTAGCATGTCGAGGGATCAGTTGCCAGTGTCCTCTCCTGCTCAGCTGGTTAACCTGGGAATATTGAGGCAATGTTACAATTGCCTCATGTACAGAACAACCCTCTCCTCCTCCCACAAAACACAAATACATGCGAGATGCAACTATCTGGCCATACTGGAGGCTGAGCTCTCTCAACATAGGACTGGCAAGACCAGTCAGGAGGAGAAGGTTACCACACACACTATAGACCCAGTCTCACATAGTACCATTACAACCTCAAATCATACACATAAACACACAAAGACATACTCGGAGGCTCTGATCAAAATCTACCAAAACAGCAGAGGCCACCAAAGCAGACACCCAAACAACCACCACCTCAGAACACAACACCTGCAACACATAGACCTCACAGTCAGAGTGTCAAACAGTCACAGCCCTTAAGGCCAAACACAATGCCAGACACACTAGTCATTGGTGACTCCATAGTCAGACACACTGGCGTCCCGCTCACCAGACTGAGTAAGGAGAAGGTCACAGTAAGCTGTCTGTCGGGCGCTAGAATCCGCCACATAGCAAGCACTCAGGTCTCTCAACAGCAGGTACAAATATGACTCAGTCATTGTCCACGCTGGTGTAAGCGACCTGAGATGTACCTCCTTGGACTACATGAAAAGAGACATTGAGGAGCTCTCTGATTATGTAGCCCAGGCAGGTATGACCCTGACCTTGAGCAGTATCCTACCTTCACCAAGAATGATGCCACAATACAGAGATAAGATGATCAGCTTTAACAATTGGCTTAAACACTGGTGTCATTCAAAGTGGATCCAGTATCTGTCTGCCTGGGATGACATGCTGGACAAGCCACGCTGCCATGAGGGCGGCTTGCACCTGTCACCCCTGGGATTCGGATATTGGCAAAGGATCTTGCCACCCCATAGTGCCTTTTAGGCAAGGCTCAAATTCTAAACCTACCACCCTAGAACACGAAAAAGGAAAAAACTAAGGGTAATGCTGCTCAATGCCAGAAGTCTAAATCTCAAAATGCACTTTTCGAGGCCCTTCTCAGTATGGAGAACATCGATGTCTGTGCTGTGACAGAAACCTGGTTCAAGGCTCCTGAGAGCACCCCAGCTATCAGGTTTTACCTCATATCATGCATTCCCCCAAAATCCGGACAATACCAAGAAAGGAGGGTATCCATATTCATCAAGGACACCCACACCTCAAGACTGGTGGCAACGCATGATGCATCGGAGACCATCCAGGTGCAATTAACCGTAGGCAAGACTGCTCTGCAAATTGTAGCATGTTACAGGCCACCCTCACAAACTCAGGAACCTCACATGGCCTTCCTGAAAACACTAGAGGGATAAATGTATCACCAAACACCATCATACTAGGTGACTTCAATTACCCTAATATAGACTGGGAACACTACTCAAGCCCAAACACCCTAGCCCAAAAGTTCCTGGAATTCATAAACTCAAATGCCATGGAACAACTAGTCACCATCCCACAAGAGGAGATAACATACTTGATCTCATCATCACGAACATGGGAGCACAATGTTCAACACGGAAGTATACCCCTCACTGGTGAGATCAGATCACAAACTAATCTGCTGGAGGTCCTCATCCCACCCCACCTGAAATAAAAAGACCACAGTAAAAACTTCTCAAAAGCCGACTTCACACTTCTAAAGACTAGTGTGGTCTCCTTTAAGGCCCCCGAGCGGAAAACAGTAGTCAAGCCGCTGAATCACTTACAAATGCCTTCTACCAGCACCTGCAGGACTGCATGGATAAGGCAATCCCAAGCAAAACAAAGACTCTTTGTACCAAAGGCAAGCGTCCAGTCTGGTGGACCCCAGCCATAAACAAACTCTACAACAAAAGGAGGAAGCTACTACAAGATAGAGCAAAATCCTTAAAAGGTAAGACACCCTTGATCACTATAAGTAAAAACTAAGAGCTCTCATAAAATCATCCAAAGCAAATTTCGAGAGAAAAATAGCTAAAGACTCAAAAGACAATCATAAGGCCTTCTTTAGCTATGTTAGAAACCTAGGAGGAAACTCCCAGATATGCTCAGAACTAGTTCAAAATGATGTGAAGATTACTGATCCTACAGACATTGCCAACATACTGGCTGACAGGTTCAGTGCAAACTTCTCCCCCCCAAAAGGAGAGATATCTATACCAAACGATTGCAGCCCCCCAAACATCTCCAGCGCCCAAGTGAGAACTGCTCTCTCCAAAGCAAAAAACACAGCATCCATGGGACCTGATGGTGTCCCCGGCTGTGTGCTCCACAAACTCAATGAGGAATTAAACCCACAGCTAGGACAGCTGTTTAATCAAAGTCTTACCTCTGGATACGTACCCAGGGAGTGGCGCACTGCAACTGTGGTCCCACTTCACAAAGGCGGTGCCTCCACCGACCCTGGAAATTACCGGCCCATTAGCTTGACAAGCCTTATCTGCATCTGCAAAGCCATGGAGAGGATCATAATGGACCTCATAAATAAAGACATAGGGAATTTGCAGACTTTGGATCCAACCCAGTTTGGCTTTGTCAAAGGCAGATCATGCCTTTTAAACTTGGTTGACTTTTTCGAAACAGTCACCAAAGCCATCGATGAGGGAAAGGCAGTCCATACAGCCTACCTCGATCTGGCTAAGGCCTTCGATACAATACCCCACTCGGGTATCATTGAAAAATTCATCAGCTTAAATGTTAACCCATACATCACAAGATGGGTTGCAAACTGGCTGAGTGACAGAACCCACAGGGTCAGAGTTGCTGGTGCCATGTCAGACTCAAAGCCTGTCACAAGTGGTGTCCCACAGGGCTCAGTCCTGGGCCCACTCTTGTTTGGCATCTACTTTTCAGTACAAGCAAACACAGGAGGGTTATGGCTGACAAAGTTTGCAGATGACTGCAAACTGGGCCATAGTAGAAAACACATCTGACACAGATATCCTTCAGAAGGGTCTCACAGAAGCGGATAACTGGTGCCAGAGCCACGGCCTAAAGTTAAATGCCAAAAATGCATAGTCATACCCTTCGAAAAACAAGGTTACCCCTAGCTACCAAATAGGTGGCAATCCACTGAGCACAGAAGAAGTTATCAGGGACCTGGGGACCCAGGTTGATAGTAGTCTGTCATTCGACACCCATGTAGCTAAAGTAGTTAGGAAGACCTTCTACATTGCCCACCTTATCATGAAGGGATTCTCATCTAGATCAAGGGAGGTCATAGTCTCCCTTTACTCATCACTCATCAGACCAATGATTGAGTACAATGCCCCATTGAATGTATCTGACCCGACACTTGCAGCAGCTGGAGAGGCCACAAAGTTCCTCACCAAAAGGATAAAGGGTCTCAAAATCTGTCCTATGCTGCCCGACTGAAAGAACTCCAGCTCTATTCAGTCGCTTACCGCTTGCTCAGAGGTGACCTTTGCCTAACATACAAGGCCATGTCAAACCCAGATTTGATGAATATGCTTCACCTCAAGAAATCTAGATCCATCAGAGCCACAAGGGCGGAGACTTAAACCTCGACATGGCTATTAATAGGACGTGCTGGAGGGATAGATTCATCACCCAAAGACTCCCTATGCTGTGGAACAAAATCCCGGTACATGTGAGGCAGAGCACCTCGCTGGCCTTGTTCAAGAGAAATCTTGACCAATGGATGGGAGATCGCAGATATACCCCAGGGATTACCTCAGTGTCACTGCTCGACAGAGGCACAGCAAAATAATGGGTATAGTTCCCCATACTAAAGGGGTGGCGTAAGCCACAAAACGATGGGCTAGGCTTGTAAATGCCCTCGGGCAGATAGCCTAGTATGAACCTATGAACCTATGAACCTATAACATTGTCGGTGTGAATGTTGTTCTGAATATATCTATACAGAATGTATAGTGTTCTGCCAGCATAACACAGTCGGTGCGAATGTTGTTCTGAATATATCTATACAGAATGTATAGTGTTCTGCCAGCATCACATTGTCGGTGCGAATGTTGTTCTGAACATATCTATACAGAATGTACAGTGTTCTGGCAGCATAACAATGTCAGTGTGAATGTTGTTCAGAATATATCTATACAGAATGTATAGTGTTCTGCCAGTGTAACATTGTCGGTACGAATGGTGTTCTGAATATATCTATACAGAATGTATAGTGTTCTGCCAGAATAACATTGTCAGTGCGAATGATGTTCTGAGTATATCTATACAGAATGTATAGTGTTCTGCCAGCATAACATTGTCAGTGCGAATGTTGTTCTGA
This sequence comes from Protopterus annectens, assembly GCF_019279795.1. NCBI lineage: Eukaryota > Metazoa > Chordata > Ceratodontiformes > Protopteridae > Protopterus > Protopterus annectens. The sequence goes on along the minus strand of NC_056746.1, from coordinate 124,367,432 downwards.
ATATATCTATATAGAATGTGTAGTGTTCTGCCAGCATAACACTGTCAGTGCGAATGTTATTCTGAATATATCTATACAGAATGTAGTTTTCTGCCAGCATAACATTGTCAGTGCGAATGTTGTTCTGAATATATCTATACAGAATGTATAGTGTTCTGCCAGCATATCACTGTCAGTGCTGATGTTGTTCTGAATATATCTACACAGAATGTATAGTGTTCTGCCAGCATAACATTGTCAGTGCGAATGTTGTTCTGAATATATCTATACAGAATGTAGTTTTCTGCCAGCATAACATTGTCGGTGCGAATGGTGTTCTGAATATATCTATACAGAATGTATAGTGTTCTGCCAGCATAACACTGTCAGTGTGAATGTCGTTCTGAATATATCTATACAGAATGTATAGTGTTCTGCCAGCATAACATTGTCAGTGTGAATGTTGTTCTGAATATATCTGTACAGAATGTATAGTGTTCTGCCAGCATAACACTGTCAGTGCGAATGTTGTTTTGAATATATCTATACAGAATGTATAGTGTTCTGCCAGCATAACATTGTCAGTGCGAATGTTGTTCTGAATATATCTATACAGAATGTATAGTTTTCTGCCAGCATAGCATTGTCGGTGCGAATGTTGTTCTGAATATATTTATATAGAATGTATAGTGTTCTGCCAGCATAACATTGTCAGTGCGAATGTTGTTCTGAATATATCTATACAGAATGTATAGTGTTCTGCCAGCCTAACAATGTCGGTGCGAATGTTGTTCTGAATATATCTGTACAAAATGTATAGTGTTCTGCCAGCATAACATTGTCAGTGCGAATGTTGTTCTGAATATAATTATACAGAATGTATAGTGTTCTGCCAGCATAACACTGTCGGTGCGAATGTTGTTCTGAATATATCTATACAGAATGTATAGTGTTCTGCCAGCATAACATTGTCGGTGCGAATGTTGTTCCGAATATATCTATAAAGAATGTATAGTGTTCTGCCAGCATAACAATGTCAGTGTGAATGTTGTTCAGAATATATCTATACAGAATGTATAGTGCTCTGCCAGCATAACATTGTCGGTGCGAATGTTGTTCTGAATATATCTGTACAGAATGTATAGTGTTCTGCCAGCATAACATTGTCAGTGCGAATGTTGTTCTGAATATATCTATACAGAATGTATAGTGTTCTGCCAGCATAACATTGTCAGTGCGAATGTTGTTCTGAATATATCTATACAGAATGTATAGTGTTCTGCCAGCATAACATTGTCAGTGCGAATGTTGTTCTGAATATATCTATACAGAATGTATAGTGTTCTGCCAGCATAACATTGTCAGTGCGAATGTTGTTCTGAATATATCTATACAGAATGTATAGTGTTCTGCCAGCATAACATTGTCAGTGCAAATGTTGTTCTGAATATATATGTACAGAATTTATAGTGCTCTGCCAGCATTACATTGTCGGAGCGAATGTTGTTCTGAATATATCTGTACAGAATGTATAGTGTTCTGCCAGCATAACATTGTCAGTGCGAATGTTGTTCTGAATATATCTATACAGAATGTATAGTGTTCTGCCAGCATAACATTGTCGGTGCAAATGTTGTTCTGAATATATCTATACAGAATGTATAGTGTTCTGCCAGCATAACATTGTCTGTGTGAATGTTGTTCTGAATGTATCTATACAGAATGTATAGTGTTCTGCCAACATAACATTGTCAGTGCGAATGTTGTTCTGAATATATCTATACAGAATGCATAGTGTTCTGCCAGCATAACAATGTCAGTGTGAAAGTTCTCAATATATTTGTATAAAATGTATAGTGTTCTGCCAGCATAACATTGTCGGTGCGAATGTTGTTCTGAATATATCTATACAGAATGTATAGTGTTGTGCCAGCATAACATTGTCAGTGCGAATATTGTTCTGAATATATCTATACAGAATGTATAGTGTTCTTCCAGCATAACACTGTCGGTGCGAATGTTGTTCTGAATATATCTATAAAGAATGTATAGTGTTCTGCCAGGATAACACTGTCAGGGCGAATGTTGTTCTGAATATATCTATACAGAATGTATAGTGTTCTGCCAGCATAACACTGTCAGTGTGAATGTTCTCAATATATCTGTATAAAATGTATAGTGTTCTGCCAGCAAAACATTGCGATGCGAATGTTGTTCTGAATATATCTATACAGAATGTGGAATGTTCTGCCAGCATAACATTGTCGGTGCAAATATTGTTCTGAATATATCTACACAGAATGCATAGTGTTCTGCCAGCATAACATTGTCAGTGCGAATGTTGTTCTGAATGTATCTATACAGAATGTATAGTGTTCTGCCAGCGTAACACTGTCGGTGTGAATATTGTTCTGAATATATCTATACAGAATGTATAGTGTTCTGCCAGCATAACATTGGCGTTGCGAATTTTGTTCTGAATATATCTATACAGAATGTATAGTGTTCTGCCAGCATAACATTGTCGGTGCAAATGTTGTTCTGAATATATCTATACAGAATATATAGTGTTCTGCCAGCATAACATTGCTGGTGCGAATGTTGTTCCGAATATATCTATAAAGAATGTATAGTGTTCTGCCAGCATAATAATGTCAGTGTGAATGTTGTTCTGAATATATCTGTACAGAATGTATAGTGTTCTGCCAGCATAACATTGTCAGTGCGAATGTTGTTCTGAATATATCTATACAGAATGTATAGTGTTCTGCCAGCATAATGTTGTTGGTGCAAATGTTCTGAATATATCTATACAGAATGTATAGTGTTCTGCCAGCATAACACTATCGGTGCGAATGTTGTTCTGAATATATCTATACAGAATGTATAGTGTTGTGCCAGCATAACATTTTCGGTGTGAATGTTGTTCTGAATATATCAATACAGCATGAATAGTGCTGTGCCAGCATAACATTGTCGGTGCGAATGTTGTTCTGAATATATCTATACAGAATGTATAGTGTTCTGCGAGCATAACACTGACAGTACGAATGTTGTTCTGAATATATCTATACAGAATGTATAGTGTTCTGCCAGCATAACACTGTCGGTGCGAATGTTGTTCTGAATATATCTATACAGAATGTATAGTGTTCTGCCAGCATAACATTGTCGGTGCGAATGTTGTTCTGAATATATCTCTAAAGAATGTATAGTGTTCTGCCAGAATAACATTGTCAGTGTGAATGTCATTCTGAATATATCCATACAGAATGTATAGTGTTCTGCCAGCATAACATTGTCGGTGCGAATGTTGTTCTGAATATATTTATACAGAATGTATAGTGTTCTGCCAGCATAACATTGTCAGTGCGAATGTTGTTCCGAATGTATCTGTACAGAATGTATAGTGTCCTGCCAGCATAACATTGTCTGTGCGAATGTTGTTCTTAATATATCTACACAGAATGTATAGTGTTGTGCCAGCATAACATTGTCGGTGCAAATGTTGCTCTGAATATATCTATACAGAATGTAGAGTGTTGTGCCAGCATAACATTGTCGGTGCAAATGTTGTTCTGAATATATCTATACAGAATGTATAGTGTTCTGCCAGCATAACATTATCGGTGCGAATGTTGCTCTGAATATATCTATACAGAATTAATAGTGTTCTGCCAGCATAACACTGTCAGTGCGAATGTTGTTCTGAATATATCTATACAGAATGTATAGTGTTCTGCCAGCATAACATTGGCGTTGCGAATTTTGTTCTGAATATATCTATACAGAATGTATAGTGATCTGCCAGCATAACTTTGTCGGTGCAAATGTTGTTCTGAATATATCTATACAGAATATATAGTGTTCTGCCAGCATAACATTGCTGGTGCGAATGTTGTTCCGAATATATCTATAAAGAATGTATAGTGTTCTGCCAGCATAATAATGTCAGTGTGAATGTTGTTCTGAATATATCTGTACAGAATGTATAGTGTTCTGCCAGCATAACATTGTCAGTGCGAATGTTGTTCTGAATATATCTATACAGAATGTATAGTGGTCTGCCAGCATAATGTTGTTGGTACAAATGTTCTGAATATATCTATACAGAATGTATAGTGTTCTGCCAGCATAACATTGTCAGTGCGAATGTTGTTCTGAATATATCTATACAGAATGTATAGTGTTCTAACAGCATAACACTGTCAGTGCGAATGTTGTTCTGAATATATCTATACAGAATGTTACAGTGTTCTGCCAGCATAACAATGTCAGTGTGAATGTTGTTCTGAATATATCTATACAGAATGTATAGTTTTCTGCCAGCATAACACGGTCAGTGTGAATGTTGTTCTGAATATATCTATACAGAATGTATAGTGTTCTGCCAGCATAACATTGTCAGTGCGAATGTTGTTCTGAATATATCTATACAGAATGTATAGTGTTCTACCAGCATAACATTGTCGGTGCGAATGTTGTTCTGAATATATCTATACAGAATGTATAGTGTTCTGCCAGCATAACATTGTCGGTGCGAATGTTGTTCTGAATATATCTATACAGAATGTATAGTGTTCTGCCAGCATAACACTGTCAGTGTGAATCTCGTTCTTAATATATCTATACAGAATGTATAGTGTTCTGCCAGCATAACACTGTCAGTGTGAATGTCGTTCTGAATATATCTATACAGAATGTATAGTGTTCTGCCAGCATAACATTGTCGGTGCGAATGTTGTTCTGAATATATCTATACAGAATGTATAGTGTTCTACCAGCATAACATTGTCGGTGCGAATGTTGTTCTGAATATATCTGTACAAAATGTATAGTGTTCTGTCAGCATAACACTGTCAGTGCGAATGTTGTTCTGAATATATCTATACAGAATGTATAGTGTTCTGCCAGCATAACATTGTCGGTGCGAATGTTGTTCTGAATATATCTATACAGAATGTATAGTGTTCTACCAGCATAACATTGTCGGTGCAAATGTTGTTCTGAATATATCTGTACAAAATGTATAGTGTTCTGTCAGCATAACACTGTCAGTGCGAATGTTGTTCTGAATATATCTATACAGAATGTATAGTGTTCTACCAGCATAACATTGTCGGTGCGAATGTTGTTCTGAATATATCTATACAGAATGTATAGTGTTGTGTCAGCATAACATTGTCGGTGCGAATGTTGTTCTGAATATATCTATACAGAATGTATAGTGTTCTGCCAGCATAACACTGTCGGTGCGAATGTTGTTCTGAATATATCTATACAGAATGTATAGTGTTCTACCAACATAACACTGTCGGTGCGAATGTTGTTCTGAATGTATCTATACAGAATGTATAGTGTTCTGCCAGCATAACATTGTCAGTGCGAATGTTGTTCTGAATATATCTACACAGAATGTATAGTGTTCTGCCAGCATAACACTGTCGGTGCGAATGTTGTTCTGAATATATCTATACAGAATGTATAGTGTTCTACCAACATAACACTGTCGGTGCGAATGTTGTTCTGAATATATCTATACAGAATGTATGGTATTCTGCCAGCATAACATTGTCGGTGCGAATGTTGTTCTGAATATATCTATGCAGAATGTATAGTGTTCTAACAGCATAACACTGTCAGTGCGAATGTTGTTCTGAATATATCTATACAAAATGTATAGTGTTCTGCCAGCATAACACTGTCAGTGTGAATGTCGTTCTTGATATATCTATACAGAATGTATAGTGTTCTGCCAGCATAACACTGTCAGTGTGAATGTCGTTCTGAATATATCTATACAGAATGTATAGTGTTCTGCCAGCATAACATTGTCGGTGCGAATGTTGTTCTGAATATATCTATACAGAATGTATAGTGTTCTGCCAGCATAACATTGTCAGTGCGAATGTTGTTCTGAATATATCTATACAGAATGTATAGTGTTCTAACAGCATAACACTGTCAGTGCGAATGTTGTTCTGAATATATCTATACAGAATGTACAGTGTTCTGCCAGCATAACACTGTCAGTGTGAATGTCGTTCTTAATATATCTATACAGAATGTATAGTGTTCTGCCAGCATAACACGGTCAGTGTGAATGTCGTTCTGAATATATCTATACAGAATGTATAGTGTTCTGCCAGCATAACATTGTCGGTGCGAATGTTGTTCTGAATATATCTATACAGAATGTATAGTGTTCTACCAGCATAACATTGTCGGTGCGAATGTTGTTCTGAATATATCTATACAGAATGTATAGTGTTCTACCAGCATAACATTGTCGGTGCGAATGTTGTTCTGAATATATCTATACAGAATGTATAGTGTTCTGCCAGCATAACACTGTCAGTGTGAATGTTGTTCTGAATATATCTATACAGAATGTATAGTGTTCTGCCAGCATAACACTGTCAGTGTGAATGTTGTTCTGAATATATCTATACAGAATGTATAGTGTTCTGCCAGCATAACATTGTCGGTGCGAATGTTGTTCTGAATATATCTATACAGAATGTATAGTGTTCTGCCAGCATAACATTGTCGGTGCGAATGTTGTTCTGAATATATCTATACAGAATGTATAGTGTTCTGCCAGCATAACACTGTCAGTGCGAATGTTGTTCTGAATATATCTATACAGAATGTATAGTGTTCTGCCAGCATAACATTGTCGGTGCGAATGTTGTTCTGAATATATCTATACAGAATGTATAGTGTTCTGCCAGCATAACATTGTCGGTGCGAATGTTGTTCTGAATATATCTGTACAGAATGTATAGTGTTCTGCCAGCATAACACTGTCAGTGCGAATGTTGTTCTGAATATATCTATACAGAATGTATAGTGTTCTGCCAGCATAACATTGTCAGTGCGAATGTTGTTCTGAATATATCTATACAGAATGTATAGTGTTGTGTCAGCATAACATTGTCGGTGCGAATGTTGTTCTGAATATATCTATACAGAATGTATAGTGTTCTGCCAGCATAACACTGTCGGTGCGAATGTTGTTCTGAATATATCTATACAGAATGTATAGTGTTCTACCAACATAACACTGTCGGTGCGAATGTTGTTCTGAATGTATCTATACAGAATGTATAGTGTTCTGCCAGCATAACATTGTCAGTGCGAATGTTGTTCTGAATATATCTATACAGAATGTATAGTGTTCTGCCAGCATAACACTGTCGGTGCGAATGTTGTTCTGAATATATCTATACAGAATGTATAGTGTTCTGCCAGCATAACATTGTCGGTGCGAATGTTGTTCTGAATATATCTATACAGAATGTATAGTGTTCTGCCAGCATAACATTGTCAGTGCGAATGTTGTTCTGAATATATCTACACAGAATGTATAGTGTTCTGCCAGCATAACATTTTCGGTGCGAATGTTGCTCTGAATATATCTATACAGAATGTATAGTGTTCTGCTTCAGCTCTACTAATCTTTCAATGCACGCAAGAGGAGAGAAATATTTCCTACACTTCATTATAAAGAAATGTGATTAACTATAAAACAAGATTTGTTGGCAGGACTCCGTGATCATGATTATTATTACATTAAATAAAAATGACCAGCGTTCTATATGACTGCAGAAGAAAAACATAAATACCTACATCAACACAGTGCAATTCATCACAATCTTCATACAGGCATGTCTGTCAATTCTGTGGCATTAAGATGCTAGTGGTCATACTAGGCTGACAGCATCTGTGGAAGAACGTATTCATTCTATCTTCTGGGGAAGGTCTGCAATCTAGTAAGATGACTTTCTATCAGTCAGATGAATTACAGGCAGCGAGTGACGGATTATATTGTAGGAGAGACTCCATGCACATTGGTTAGTTTGCAGTTTTTAGCCGGTGGTAAAGCTAGCCAAATTTTACATTACCTACTAATATACCTACTCGGCACAATGAGTTAGGAATGAAGAATTCTGCAGTGTCAATTTTGCAGGTGCCAGGTATGTTGTGTACCTTATGGGTAATGCAGACTTGGAGTTGAATACAGGAGGGTACAGCTCCCATATTTGGGGTACAGTTTGTACTACGTATGTACTTCAGTGGTACAGCCTCATAGCTCTCACTGAGAAAATAATTAAAAAATAAACTGTACAATCCCAGTGACTAAAAATATCAAAGTAAAAAAAAAAAAGTACAGTTTTGTACCTACCATAAATGTAGATGTTCGAGTGCTAATACAGCTGCAGTCATAACAGATGGGTTATCCTGCTGTCAGGCCGGTCCTCGGTCGGCCGAATTCCAAAGTCTAGGTCCGGCGTCAGTTGTCGTTGCTTCTTCCCTGACGTCAGTGCGGCAGGGGTATAAAAGAACCAGCCAACGCCATTTTCTTCAGTTTTTCTTGCCCTAGATGTCAGGTGCCCCCAGAAGGAAGGCAAAACATAAACTTATGTAATAATGCAATGCAATATAATCAAAAAACAGAAGTTTGCAAGCAAATACACCATAAAAGAATACCCCAATCAGGTTGTATGAGGAGGTGTTTGTCATAAGGCCTGTCCCAAGAGGGGATGGAGGGAGGGAAACCTGGACTGCAGCTGTATTAGCACTCGAACATCTACATTTATGGTAGGTACAAAACTGTACTATGTTCATCGTGCATACAGCTGCAGTCATAACAGATGGGTAGAATCCACAAGCTAAAAAGGGGTGGCAGGCACTAAGCGGAACTAGGAGGAGCAAGGATGCCCTGCAAGACTGCTGTGGCAAAGCCCGCTCTAGATTTTGAGTATTGTGGAAGGTGATAGTGCTTGGAGAAAGTGTGCACAGAACTCCAAGTGGCTGCTTCCAAAATATCCTTGGTAGGAACTCCCCTGAGGAAAGCTGCAGAGGTAGCTGTGGCCCTTGTGGAGTAAGATCTGATGCTTGTAGGTACAGTTTTTCCATGAAATGAGTAACAAAAGCGTATGCAGTGGGCTATCCATTTTGAGATTGTCTGTTTGGAAATGGCCTTTCCTTGAGCACCTGTAGCATAGGACACAAAGAGTTGCTTGGATTTCCTGAATGGCTTTGTCCTGTCCAAATAATAACGAAGTTGTCTGTGAATGTCCAAAGAATGTAGTAGTCTTTTCCCTTTGTTTTGTGGATTAGGATAAAAGGTAGGCAAGTGGACAGTCTGATTCAAGGCTACACTGGATACTACCTTTGGCATAAAGGAAGGGTTGGTTCGTAAGGAAACTCTGTCCTGATGGAAAATGATGAAAGGTTGCACAGCCATGAGGGCTTGTAGTTCCGAAACCCTGCGTGCTGAGGTGATAGCCAGAAGGAAGGCTGTTTTCCATGACAAATATTGCAGTTCTGTTGAAGCAGCTGGCTCAAATGGAGGCAGGGTCAGTTTTTCTAAAATGAAGTTGAGGTCCCAAGCAGGTACTGGTGGTTTCCTTGGGGGTTTTATATTCTTAGCCCCTCTGAGGAACTGTGTTAAGAGAGGATGAGAGAATAAAGGAGGATCAGTGTTGTATTGTGCAGAAATGGCTGAAGCATGGATCTTGATGGAGGAGAAGGAAAGTCCATTGTTTAACATCTCAGCTAGGTACTGTAATATTTTAGGTAAATTTAGTACCCAAGGATTCTGGCCCTTTTTCTGATTCCAGGCACAAAACTGTTTCCATTTGGCGGAGTAGGCCTTTCTAGTAGAAGGTCTTCTGGCCTCAAAGATGACATCCTGCACCTCCTTGGAGAGGAGAAACTGTTGGGAAATCAAGGAATTCTCCATGCGGCTAGATTGAGGGTTTTCAGCTGACTGTGAAGGGTTTTGAAGTTATGCTGGGTCAACAGAAGAGGCACTAGAGGCAGAATCCATGGTGGGGAATGCGTCAGGCTCTTCAGGAGTGGATACCAGTGTTGTCTTGGCCAGTCTGGAGCAATGAGAATCATCTTTGGCCTCTCTGCTCTGGCTTTTAATAGAGCTTTGGGCAGCAGAGGAAGAGGTGGAAAGGCATAGACTGTCAATGTTGTCCAATTGAAAGAAAGTGCGTCCACTTTCCAAGCCTGTGGATGATAGGTGCTTGAGCAAAATTTTTTCAGTTGGTAATTTCTGTGGGTAGCAAAGAGATCTATGTCTGGCCGTCCCCATGCCTGAATTATCTTTGCGAAAACTTGAGGATGCAACTTCCATTCGTGTGGATCTGTCATATTACTGCTTAGGTTGTCTGCCAGCGTGTTTTCCTTCCCTGGCAGGAATTGTGCTTGAAGTTGGATTTGCAATTCCAGAGCCGTGTTCCAAAGGGACATGGCTAGTCTGCACAGGGGGGTATGAATGAGTTCCTCCCTGTTTGTTTATGTACCACATCACTGTGGTGTTGTCTGTCCTTATCAATAGCTGGCCTGGATGCAGTAGGTCTTTGAAGGCCATAATAGCATTTTGTACTGCTAGCATTTCCTTTTGATTAATGTGTAAGTGTTTCTCTTTTTGGGACCATTTGCCCTGAATGCACTGATCTGTCATGTGCGCCCCCCAGGCACAGTCCGAGGCATCTATTGTGATGATTTTATTTGCTTGTGGCATGCAGAAGAGGAGACCTATGTTTCTTTGGCACGCTTGAGGCCACCACAGAAATTCCTTTTGAAGACATGGAATGAGTGGTATAATTGTTTCCAAACTGTGGCTGTGTTGAGACCATAAGTTTTTTAGGTAGCATTAAAGTTTCCTCATATGCAGCTTTGCACATGAGATCAGCAGGATGCAAGATGCCATGAATCCCAAAGCCTGCAGGACTTTCCTTGCAGTCAGCCTGGTGAAGGTTGCCATTTTTCTGAAGTATTGAGATAGTTGCCCTTGCTTCTCTGGCGTGAGGTAGGCCATCTGGGTGTTTGTATTCAAGCTGGCACCCAGAAAAATTATTGCTTGAGAGGGTATTAGTTTTGATTTCTTTTTGTTGACTGTGTATCCCAGAAAGTTCAACAATTTTATTACAAATGCCAGGTGTTTCAGAAGTATGTGCTTGCTGTCCGCTTGGATCAGACAGTCATCCAGATATGGGTATATTTGTATCCCTTGAAGTCCGCAGTAGGCAATTACTGATGCCAGGCATTTCGTAAACACTCTGGGCGCAGTAGATAAGCCAAAGGGCAATGCAGAGAATTGATAATAGGTTGAACCTGCAAGAAATCTGAGGTATCTTCTGCAATCTTGTCTGATAGGGACATGCAGGTATGCCTCCTTGAGGTCCAATGTTACCAGCCAAGACTCCTTGCACAGCATGGGAAGAAGCTGCTGTAATGTAAGCATCTTGAATTTTGGTACGAGTAAATATGTGTTTAGGATGGATAGGTCCAAAATAGGTCTCAAATCTTTCTCCTTCCTTGGTACCAGGAATAGTCTGGAATAAAACCCTTGACCTTGTTCTTTTGCAGGTACCTCTTGAATATCCATGTCCATGAGAGCTGAAATTTGTTTTTATGCCTCTGCCCTTTGATTTTGTGGCAGGTTTGGCATGCCTCTCAGTTCTGGAAGGGTGTGAAAGTGGAATCTGTAGCCTCTGTCTATAATGTCCAGGATCCATTTGTCTTTTGTGACAATATGCCAATTTTTTGAAAATAATGCCAGTTTTCTGCCTAAAGGTGCTGACATTAAAGCTTTGCTTGGCATGCAAAGGGGAAAGTCATTGTGTCTGCTTTCTGAATGACTGTGATCTATCTTCTCCACCTCTTGGTGTAGGTGCTTGCCATTGTCTGGCTCTAAATGATCCTTGAGATTGCCCTCTACCCCTCGGGCGCCTGTATCTACCTCTTTGAGGTCTGTCCGTGGCTGGAAAGGACCAATTTTTTGAAGGCCAGTTTCTGCTGAAATCTGGAGGTTGTACCTGTAGGAAATCTTTCACTGTTTGCACTGATCTTGCCTTTTCCTCCATTTTCTTTAGTACCTCCTCAGCTTTAACACCAAACAATACATCTTTTTGAAGAGGTGCATCTAGTAATTTAGCTTTGACATGATCTGGTAAGGTTTGCTCTTTGAGCCAAGCATGTCTACGTATGACAGACCCTGTAACAGCAGCTCTACATGAGGCCTCTAAAGCATTAAAACCACATTGCAAGGTATGTTTACCCACTTGCTCTGCACTATGCAACAAATCCTGCAACTCTTTTAAATCTGGTTGTTCTGGTTGTGTCATTTTGCTTTTCAGCTGAGATATCAAAAACTGTTGATACTTTAACATATGTAACTGACAGTTTAATGCCCTCATGGTTAAAGTGGCCGAGGTGTACACCTTTTCCCCCACCTTTCTAAGCTCTGGAATCTCTCTCTGAAGGTAATGGGTTTTTAGCAGTAGAGGCCTTAATTCCCTTGGGACCCTGTGAAATAGTTTCTGGGTCAGCAGCATGGCTTTTGTATAGGAACTGGTGGGAATCAGGAACCCGGTAATACCGGTCAGGTTTAACAGGAGCTGGAGGTAAAGAATCTGCGTTGAGGCTGGCTTCTGTGTACACATCATCTAATATATCCAAGACTGGAGGGATAGCCAGAGGCCTGTGCTGAGGAAGCAAGAGAAATCCCTGAGCCTTTTCTTGGAATCTGAGTAATCTTGGCCTTCCCAGTGAAAGTGTTCCCTCAGGGTATGTAAGGTTTCCCCAAAAGAATAGTCCTCAGGGGGGGAGACCGAGGGAATGGACTCCTCAGCATCAGAATCTTCAAAAGGGGAATATGAATATTCCTGGTCCTCAGAATGTTCTGAGGTAATAGAGGCTTGGTCTGAGGAAGGGTATTCTTCCTCCAATCTGTGCCTTTTGTCCGAGGGGGGTTGAGAACCCCTGATAAGAGTACTCAAATCCTCAGCCATTTTGAGCATCTGTTTTTGAGGCATGGGGCCTTGAGAGGGGCTCTGTGGAGGTTGTCTTTTAGTTTTCATGGCTGCTTTAGATTTTGTGAAAGCCTTATTGGAAAAAGAGGAAGGCCTGAAGACACCTTGAGAGGTGGCAGGCCTGTCTAAACTCTGAGTTTCCCCGCCAAGAGGGGCGTCGGTATCTGTAGTCGGAGTGGGGGCTGAGGAGCCTGCGACCTCGGGCACAGAAGATACTGCTAAAGAAGCATCATCGGTACTCAGGGGCTGCGTAGGTGCCTCACTGAGAACCGGAGCACCTGTAGCCGGCTTTAGCGTGGTGTCAGTAGAAGTCGCAGACCTCATATGTCGGTCCTTATCTTTGCGTCTTTTATTCAAAACTGGAGTCGGAGTATCCGACGACATAATGTAATTAAATTTTTTACCAAAATAGTGTTGGGCGAACTCCGCCCGACGCTTAATAGTGCATTTGTTGACTCTAGCACAAAAACGACAGGCCGAGACGTCGTGGTCTGGGCCTAAGCAAGGAATGCAGAAGGAATGGATATCCTTATGCGGTATTTGCTTCCCACATGAAATGCAATTATTAACTTTGTCTGACATCGGTCTGAGGCAAGAAAAGTTTCCCCAATGGGGTACTTAGCTTTCAAGAAGACTTCGGCTGAAAAATTTTCGTAAATCTCAGGAGCTGGCCGACCGGCACTTGTGAACTGCTTCTGCTTCGGGCACCGTGCGGCAAGAAAGACTGAAGAAAATGGCATTGGCTGGTTCTTTTATACCCCTGCCGCACTGACGTCAGGGAAGAAGTGACGACAACCGACGCCAGACCTAGACTTTGGAATTCGGCCGACCGAGGACCCGCCTGACGGCAGGATAACCCATCTGTTATGACTGCAGCTGTATGCACGATGAACATCTTACTTAAGCTGTATCAGACAGATAAGCTCTAACATTCGCTGCTTCATTACACACACACATATATATATATATATATATATATATATATATATATATATATATAGATATATATATATATACACAAATATATGTACGTGTGTATGTGTATATATATATATATATATATATATATATATGTGTGTGTGTGTGTGTGTGTGTGTGTGTGCATGTGTATATGTGTGTGTGTGTGTGTGTTTGTGTATAGTGGATATAAAACGTTTACACCCCCCCTGTTAAAATGCCAGGTTTCTGTGATATAAAAAAATTAGACCACAATAAAGGAGTTCAAAACTTTTCCCACATTTAATTTGACCTATAACCTGTACAATTAAATTGAAAAACAAACAAATCTGTTAGGGGAAAATATAAAAAGTAAAAAAACATACAATAAGCTGGTTGCATAAGTGTGCACACCCTTAAATTAATACTTTGTTGAAGCACCTTTTGATTTTATTACAACATTCAGTCTTCTTGGGTACACACCTGCTATTAATTAAAGAGACTCTTATTATCCCCAAATAAAGTTCAGCTGTCCTAGTAGGAATTTCCTGACATTTACTCAGTTGCTTGCTACAGCAAAAGCCATGGTTCGCAGAGAACTTACAAAGCATCAAAGGGATCTCATTGTTGAAAGGTATCAGTCAGGAGACGGGTACAAAAAAATTTCCACAGCATTGGATATACCATGGAACACAGTGAAGACAGTCATCAAAAAGTGGATAAAATATGGGACAACAGTGACGTTGCAAAGAGCTGGACAACCTTCCAAAATTGATGAAAAGACAAGACAAAAACTGGTCAGGGAGGCTGCCAAGAGACGTACAGCAACACTGAAGGAGCTGCAGAAATTTCTGGCAAGTACTGTTTTTGTACTACATGTGACAGCAGTCTCCCGTATTCTCCATATGTCTGGGCTATGGGGTAGGGTTGTAAGATGATGCCTTTTCTTACAAAGAAAAACATCCAGGCCTGGCTAAAATTTGCAAAACCATACATCAAGTCTCCCAAAAGCATGTGGGAAAATGTGCTATGGTCTGATGAGACCAAGGTTGAACTTTTTGACCACAATTGCAACAGGTATGTTTGGTGCAAAAATAACACTTCGCATCACAAAAAGAACATCATCCCCATGGTAAAGCATGGTGGTGGCAGTATCATTCTTTGGGGTTGCTTTTCTTCAGCTGGACCTGGGGCTTTAGCCAAGGTGGAGGGAATTATGAACAGTTTCTAATACCAGTCACTTTTGGCCCAAAACCTTCAGGCGTCTGCTAGAAAGCTGAAGATGAAGAGAAATTTCACCTTTCAACATGACAATGACTCCAATCATACTTCCTAATCAACAAAAGAATGGCTTCACCAGAGGAAAATTAAAGTTTTGGAATGGCCCAGCCAGAGCCCAGACCTAAATCTAATAGAAAATCTGTGGAGTGACCTGAAGACAGCTGAGCACAAAGATGCCCTCGCAATCTGACAGATTTGGAGCACTTTTGCAAGGATGAGTGGGCAAATACTGCCAAGTCAAGATGTGCCATTCTGATAGACTCCTACCCAAGAAGACTAAATGCTGTAATTAAATCAAAAGGTGCTTTAACAAAGTATTATATATTTTAAGGGTGCACACACTAATGCAACCAGCGTACTGTACGTTTTTTATTTTTTATATTTTTTTCCCCTAACAGATTTGTTTTTCAATTGAATTGTACAGGTTACAGGTCATATTAAAGGTGGGAAAACTTTTGAAATCATTTATTGTGGTCTAATTATATCACAAAAACCTGGCATTTTAACAAGGGTATGTAAACTCTTTATATCCACTGTGCGTGTGTATATATATATATATATATATATATATATATATATATATATATATATATATATATATATATATTTACAATCTCGAAATACTGAAATGTCGAATTTCAGTATCTCGAGACCATAAAGTCGAAGTTTGAAAATAGTGAAAGTGCGT
This sequence comes from Protopterus annectens, assembly GCF_019279795.1. Lineage (NCBI taxonomy): Eukaryota > Metazoa > Chordata > Ceratodontiformes > Protopteridae > Protopterus > Protopterus annectens. Next base: position 124,351,712 of record NC_056746.1, on the reverse strand, counting down.
AATCATGAATTTGAATATGTCAAATTCGCAGTTAGGGCTTTATGCTATGTAATTGTCTGGGATTGTATGTGGATGGTGTGCGATGTGCCCTGTGTGGATTTAGGTATTATGTCAGGTAAGTGAGTGTTGTAAGGGTTTTGGGTGGGAGTTTGAGTGTATGTGAGTGTGCTGACATGTGTGATGTGTGTGTGAGGGACAGTAGAATGTGTGTGGGTGTGTTTGTTCACTGTTTGTGCGATCTTGGAGTTAGTATATATAAGTATGAGGGTGTAGGGGTGCAGCCTCCCACATGGGGGGTGCAGAGGGTGCTTTCCCCCTACTTGTGTTGTAGATTTGTGAATGTGTGTTGTTTTGTTTGTTTATGTTGTGATGTGGGTGTTGTGGTATATGTGTGGTCTGGTGTGTGTTGTGTTTTAGGTGTTTTGAATTTCGCGGTGTTGGGCTTCGCGGTTTCGGTGTTGTGTGGATTCAATTTCATGGTCTCAAAAAAGTGAAATTCGAGATTTCAGTATTTCGAGATTATAAAGTGAATCCATATATATATACATATACATATGTTCTTTTCTCCAAATCTTACAGCCACTTTGCTTCACAATCCTTCATACCCGATCGCTCCTCCTCATACGGCACTTATTTCGCAAACCCTTCCTTTCCTCCTTCTTTCACGCTGCAGCACTAACTACACTCCTCCGCTGTCCGTTTACCTTCGTGCTTATTTCCATAACTTCTTCATTCCTGTCTCGATTATCATTTTTAAGTAACATTCTACTTGTCTGTCTGTAAATTACTACTTTCCCTGCAGTCTTATTGCTATAAATACATTATTTCTCTATTTAATAATTAGCCAATTTCTATTAATTTCTCTTGGGGGGGGGTTGTTAAAAATGCTATGTTCATGTAAGAAATATTTAAAAATATGTAAAAAAATCATGTAAATAAGCTCACGTATAGATGTTTTTACCCTGCAATTATAAATGTACATCATGCGTAACTTAAATGTGGAGCTTTTTTCCTCAGACCTACCCTGAAAACAGATTTTATCCAGTTGAACTTTTCCCGGTCAACAAAGACAAACAAATATATACACACACATAGCGTGTCTATGTGTATATGTACATGGAACACATTCATTTACTCAATAAAATAATAAGTAATAAATGACAACACAAAACTGCCGCCATTTAATGTGTTTATGCGTTAGTCAGACATTCATAATCAATTTCTAAGCCTTGGTTTATGGTGAAAACTATTTTTCTGATACCTTGGCCTCTCTAAAGAATAACATGCAGGAAAATCTGATAATGTGACTCCTCGTAACAGTTTGTTTCACAGCTTCCCCACAGTGACCTTAGACAGCTTGTGCTGCATATGACACTAAACACGCTTCTTCTTAAAGGTTTGCAATAAACCCCAAATAAAACACTTGTCGCAAACGTTTTTCTAATACATATCTGAAGTTTGAAAAGTCCCTCGAACTACTGGAAAAAATAGCTTTTGAACCAGTTAGCATGTTCATTTTTCCCATCAGGGCAAAGTTTCTTTAACTTTGGTTTATACTTCAGACACATTGCTAAAGGTTGTTCATATAACACCCTTACACTCAAAAAACAATTTATAATGTATCTCTTACCCATATCCCAAACCATTTTCAAACTATGACTTCTGCAGTTACACATGACATTTTTCAAAGACTATAAAAGGACCTTTGCCAGCTTCTCAGAGACTAAAATATTCCAACCCACTCATTCTTAAGCTCTTCTATTCTTAACATCTTTTTTATTTACTGACACAGCCAACTGCATCAATTTTCCAAACAGATGAATTTGTCCTTCCCAAAGATGGTACTGGATTCCCTTCTGGCTGCCCGCCCTCTTGTTAGCTTTGGATATATCAATTTGTGACACACTTTCTATGCAAAAATAAAAGGCAGGAAACAAATCCCCAAACATAATATGTATGTCACTGCAAGACGTACATGAGCCTGAAGGAGGAAAGCCTTATGTGATGGCCATTATACTGATGTTGCCAAAGCCTTATGTGACGGCCATTATACTGATGTTGCCAAAGCCTTATGGGACGGCCATTATACTGATGTTGCCAAAGCCTTATGTGACGGCCATTATACTGTTGTTGCCAAAGCATTATGGGACGGCCATTATATGGATGTGGCCAAAACCTTATGGGGCGGCCAATATACTGATGTTGCCAAAGCATTATGGGACGGCCATTATACAGATGTTGCCAAACCATTATGGGACGGCCATTATACTGATGTTGCCAAAGCATTATGGGACGGCCATTATACAGATGCTGCCAAAGCATTATGGGATGGCCATTATACTGATATTGCCAAAGCCTTATGGGACGGCCATTATACAGATGCTGCCAAAGCATTATGGGACAGCCATTATACTGATGTTTCCAAAGCATTATGGGACGGCCATTATACAGATGTTACCAAAGCATTATGGGACGGCCATTATACTGATGTTGCCAAAGCCTTATGGGACGGCCATTATACTGATGTTGCCAAAGCATTATGGGATGACCATTATACTGATATTGCCAAAGCCTTATGGGACGGCCATTATGCAGATGCTGCCAAAGCATTATGGGACGGCCATTATACTGATGTTGCCAAAGCATTATGGGACGGCCATTATACAGATGTTGCCAAAGCATTATGGGACGGCCATTATACTGATGTTGCCAAAGCCTTATGGGACGGCCATTATACTGATGTTGCCAAAGCATTATGGGATGACCATTATACTGATGTTGCCAAAGCCTTACGGGACGGCGATTACACAGATGTTGCCTCTTCTTCCTCCTTAAGATGTGGTATGTGATGCTGTCTAGAAGGAATGTGACCACTCGTATCCTTGAGTGAGCCATAATTAAAGTTCCATGCTTGGGCTACACCAAATGTTAGACATGCAGCGCCTTCTTTATGCAGTCCCTAAGAAGGACAGTGCAGTTGGCAAGTAGCACAGAAGGGCCAACTTAAATCCAGGACAAGTAGCAGGCTACAAAGGAAGTTTTTTTTCCTGTTAAACTTCATGCATCCATAGGGACACACTGATGCTGCTATCCCTGTGCAGGAGTATGACTATCTGTGGAACCCAACCCTACATTTGCATTTGTCCAGCAATACATATAGTTAAGCCAATTAGCACCATGACTGATACCCAGATACCTCCAATACTGCTCAGAGACTAAGGATTGACAAGGGTAACAATGCCAGTAATGGGAAACCTTATTAATGATGCTGTCTGTGAATGAGACCAATTTCTATGAAATTACTGCCTGCAAAAAAAGCTACTAGTTTTATAATATTTACTTTTGCAGCAGGCAGACAAAGCAAGTTTGCAACTGCAAACCATCTTTGATTGTGTTCAATTTCTAAGGAAGCATTTGTTTTGTTTTGTTGTGTGGTAAGGAACACACACACACACACACAAACGTTTATATATTGTAACACAGTATGGTACATCTCACCAAAATGGCGTATTAAAATAATGCAATAATTACAGATGTGTACAAACTGACCATGACAGTAGAAATTGGGACAGATCACTGTTGCAGTACTGCTGTCCACTGGGAAGTAGCCTGCCATGGATACTGTATGTCTGACCACTTTACAACAGTTTGAGCTCTTTCCTGTTGCATCGTATGTCCCAGTTTTGGCCTATGCATGAGACTACATGCTGCAAAAGTCCACAGACCTTTCCTGCCTTATGAAAATACTTGTCTAAGGCTAGTACTCTAGGAAAAGGGTGCTGTACATAGTGGGATGGGGGAGGGGACAGGGTATGTAAAGACCTTGGCCAAATGAAGAAAGAAAGTAATGAAAACATGGGGGTGGACAGCCAAACAATTACTGTTCCAGAAAGTTCTTACACAAGCCATGTCAGACTCCAAACCAGTTACAAGTGGCGTCCCACAGGGCTCAGTATTGGGACCTCTCTTGTTCGGTATATATTTCTCGGAGGTACAGGCCAACATGGAAGGACTGTGGCTGACCAAGTTCGCAGATGACTGCAAAGTGGGCGCCATAATAGACTCTCCAGCCGACACAAGCATCCTCCAAAAGGGCCTCATAGAAACAGACAACTAGTGCCAGAGCCATGGCCTCAAGCTAAATGCCAAAAAGTGTATAGTCATCCCCTTTGGCAAAAACAAAGTGCCCACAAATTACCACATAGGTGGTAATCCATTAAGTACAGAAGAAGTAAATAGGGACCTGGGGACCCAAGTTGATAGCAATCTCTCATTTGACAACCACGTGGCCAAAGCGGTTAGAAAAACATTTTATATAGCCCACCTAATCATGAAGGGATTCACATCTAGATCAGGGAGGTCATCGTGCCTCTTTACTCATCCCTCATCAGGCCCATAATTGAGTACAATGCCCTTTGGGATGTACCTTACCAGACACCTGCAGCAACTGGAAAGACCCCAAAAGTACCTCACCAAGAGGATCAAGGGGCTCAAACAGATGCCGTATGCTGCCCGGTTAAAGAAACTCCAGCTCTACTCAGTGGCATACCGCCTGCTCAGAGGCGATCTGTGCCTGACGTATAAAGCCATGTCCAACCCGGAATTAATGGACATGCTGCACCTCAGAAAATCCAAATCCCATCGAGCTACGCGCTCGAGGGACTTAAACCTCAGCACTGAAATAAATAGGACATGCTGGAGGGACAGATTCATAACCCAGAGGCTCCCTTCACTCTGGAATAAAATCCCAGTCCAGTTTAGGCAGAGTCCATCATTGACTCTCTTCAAGAGGAATCTTGATGAGTGGATGGGAGATAGTAGGTTTACCCCGGGTATCACTTCTGTGTCACTGTTAGACAGAGGCACAGTATACTAACCTCGAAAAAGGGCATATCAAAATTAATTTAAAATGGGTGGCGAAAGCCATACACACTCTGGCTAGGCTTATAAATGCCCTAGGGCAGATAGCCTAGTATGAACCTATGAACCTAAGATATTGCCAACATTCTGGCAGACAGGTTCAGTGCAAATTTCTCCCCTCCCTCACCCCCAAAAGAAGAAATACTTATCCCAGCTGAATGTAACCTCTCTGTCATCTCAAATGTCTAGGTGAGAACCGCCCTCAGCAAAGCTAAAAAAGTACAGTTTTGTACCTACCATAAATGTAGATGTCCGAGAGGAATGCATCTGCAGTCTTTACAAATGGGTTGTCCTGTCGTCAGGCAGCCCTTCGGTCGGCCGGATTCCAAAGTCTGGGTCTGGCTTCGGCTGGTGTCACACTTCACCCGACGTCATTGCGGCAGTCATTCGGGTATAAAGGCATCAGCCGACGCCATTTTCCTCAGTGTTTCTTGCCCCAGATGCCAGGTGCCCTCTTGGATGGCTAAATTTGGATAAATGCCAAAGTTTCCAAATAGTAGAGAGCAAACACACAAAATAAGCATGTATGTACATATATACAAACAAATACACCATAATAGATCCCCCCCAAGCTAGCTGAAGATTGGTAAGTACCCTAGGAGTACCTCAGAGGGGAAGGAGGGTGGGTAATCCTGACTGCAGATGCATTCCTCTCGGACATCTACATTTATGGTAGGTACAAAACTGTACTATGTCCTTCAAGGATGCATCTGCAGTCTTTACAAATGGGTAGAATACCATAGCTAGACTAGGGGAGGAGGAAATGAGAACAGATTATTGTGTAGTCAGCATCCCTTGCAAAACAGCAGTGGCAAAACCAGCACGGGATTTAGAGTATAGAGGTAAATTATAATGCTTGGCAAATGTATGCACGGAGGTCCAAGTAGCAGCCTCTATAATGTCCTTGGTAGCCACTCCTCGTAAGAAAGCTGTGGTAGTGGCTGTAGCCCTTGTGGAGTGAGGCCTGATGTTCTCTGGAGTTTTCTTTCCATGGTAGGAGTAACAAAATCTAATGCAATTTCCTATCCATTTGGAGATAGTCTGTTTAGAAATTGGTTTTCCTTCCTTTCCTGTTGCATATGCTACCAGAAGCTGGTCAGTTTTTCTATTGTTTTTTGTCCTGTCCAGGTAGTAGCGTAATTGTCTGTGTACATCCAAGGTATGCAAGAGCTTTTCTCCCTGTTCTGTGGATTGGGGAAGAATGTAGGAAGGTGGATAGCCTGATTTAAAGAGACTCTGGATACCACCTTAGGCATAAATGTAGGATTTGTTCTCAAGGACACTCTATCTTGATGGAAGATCAGGAAGGGTTGTACTGCCATTAATGCCTGTAGTTCAGAGACCCTTCTTGCTGAAGTTATTGCCAGCAGGAAAGCAGTCTTCCAGGATAAGTATTGCAATTCTGCTGTAGCTGCTGGTTCGAAAGGAGGTAGAGTCAGTTTTTCTAGCACAAAGTTCAAGTCCCATGCTGGCAATGGAGGTTTCCTGGGAGGTTTTACATTTTAATTCCTCTCAGAAACTGTCTGAGCAGAGGATGCGAGAAGACAGGAGGATCTAAGCTGTATTCTGCTGAAATAGCTGATGCATGTATCTTGATGGAGGAATAGGACAGGCCTGTATGAAAGAGCTCCGCCAAGTACTCCAGGATGTTGGCTATGTTCACCAGTGTCACATCTTGCCCCTTTGCAGTACTCCAGATGAGATATCTTTTCCATTTTGCTGCATAATTCTTTCTTGTTGAAGTTCTACGAGCCTCCAGGATTATGTCTTTAACCCTTTGGGATAAATTTGGGTTAATTGCTGTTATGTAATGTTCCAGGCAGTTAGCTGCAGAGTTTTTAGGTTTGGATGCAGGATGTTGTAGTTGTTCTGTGTCAGCAGTAATGGGATCAGGGGCAGAGTCCATATTTGTTCCCGGGACATGCTCCTCAGCAGTGGATACCAATGTTGTCTTGGCCAGTCTGGGGCTATCAGAATGATCCTCGGACGTTCCTCTTTGATTTTCAGAAGCACCTTGTGCATCAAAGGAAGTGGTGGGAATGCGTATGCTGTCAGGCTTTTCCAACTGAAGGATAGGGAGTCCACCTTCCAAGCAAGTGGGTGGTAAGTCCTTGTGCAGAATTTCTTCAACTGGTGATTGAATGGGGATGCAAACAAGTCTATTTGTGGTAATCCCCATTCTCTTGTGATGGTTTTGAAGATGTCCGGATGCAGCATCCATTCGTGGGCATCTGTTGTAGTTCTGCTTAATATGTCTGCTAGAATGTTTTCCTTTCCTGGTACATAAATTGCCTGTAACTGAATGTTGTAGCTCAGAGCCACATCCCATAGGTCCAGTGCCAGCCGGCATAGAGGGTATGAGTGTGTGCCTCCCTGTTTGTTGATGTACCACATAACTGTGGTGTTGTCTGTCCTTATCATCAACTGGCCTTCTTGGAGAAAAGGTCTGAATGCCTGGATTGCCAATTTTACTGCCATCATTTCTTTTAGATTTATGTGCAGATGCAGCTGGTCTTGAGTCCATAGGCCTTGAATGCACTTGCCCATCATGTGTGCCCCCAACCGAGGTCTGAGGCATCTGTCGTGATGGTTTGTCTTGGTTGACTTTTGCAGAAGGGCAGTCCTGTGTTTGATTGACAGGCCTGAGCCCACCATAAGAACTCTTGCTTTAGGCATGGGATCATTGGAATTTTGGTTTCTAGGCTGTGCTTGTGCTGAGACCACAAATTCTTTAGGTACCACTGTAGCTTTCTCATATGCAGCCTGGCATGAGGGACCAGTATTATGCAGGATGCCATGAAGCCTAGAGCTTGTAGCACTTTTCTTGCAGTTAGATGGCTCTGCTTTGTTAATGCCAAGAAGTAGAGAGGAAGTTGCTCTTTCTTTTCTGCAGTTAGAAATGCCATTTGTTTTGATGTGTCCAATTCTGCACCCAGAAAGGTTATTCTTTGGGATGGAATCAGCCTTGACTTTTTTGTATTGACTGTATATCCCAGGGCTTGCAGCAGGTAGATGACTCTTTGTAAGTCTTCTGTTAGTTTGTTTTTGTTGTCCCCTTGTATCAGGCAGTCGTCCAGGTAGGGATAGATTTGAATTAACCTGAAGTCTGCAATGCGCGATTACTGATGCCAGGCATTTCGTGAACACTCTGGGCGCAGTAGATAAGCCAAAGGGCAATGCTGAGAATTGATAATGCTCTGATCCTGCAAGAAATCTGAGGTATCTTCTGCAAATTGGTCTTATGGGGACGTGCAGGTATGCCTCCTTGAGATCTAGAGTTACCAGCCAAGACTCCTTGCCCAGCATGGGAAGAAGCTGCTGTAGGGTCAGCATTTTGAATTTTGGAACAATGAGGAATGTGTTTAAAGCGGACAGGTCTAGAATAGGCCTCCATTTGTTTTCCTTTCTTGGTACCAGGAAGAGCCTGGAGTAAAATCCCTTCCCTTGCTCTGTAAATGGTACCTTTTCCACAGCTCTCATTCTTAATAATTGAGATATTTGTTTTAGAGCTTCTGCCCTTTGAGAAGGTGGTAGGTTTGGCATTCCTCTCTTTCCTGGTAGTGTATGAAAATGGAACCTGTAACCTTTGTCTATAGTCTGCAAAATCCATTTTTCTCTTGTAATGCAGTGCCAGTTTCTTGAAAATAATGTTAGCTTTCCGCCTAAGGGTGCTTCTAGTTGTTCCCTGGTAGGCGGTGCCACCGCCAAGTCACTGTGATTGAGTTGTTGTAGTGGTGGTGGCTGTATCCGTGCCTCGTTGGTTGTTACCCTGCCACTGGCGACCCCTGTAGGCACCCCTGGATTGGTTCCTGCCTCTAGAGGGCCTATTCCTGCCTCTTTGTGCTTTAGAGGAGTCCGGAAAGGACCAATTCTTGGAGGGCCAGTTCCTGCTAAACCTTGGAGGTTGAACTTGTAAGAAATCTTTCACTGTTTGCACAGATTTTGCTTTCTTCCATCTTTTTAGTACCTGCTGCGGGGCACCAAATAAATTGACCTTGTCCATAGGTGCATCCAAAAGCTTAGATTTGACATGGTCTGGTAATGCCTGTTCTTTCAACCATGCATGTCTCCTGATAACTGTGCCAGTCATGGCTGATCTAAAGGAAGCCTCCAGTGCATCATAGCCACATTTTAAAGAATGGTTACTAACCTGCTGTATGTTATGTAACATTTCTTGAACATACTTTTTATCTAAAGATTCTTCAGAGGACAGCTTTTTAGTCAACTGGTCAAGCATAAACTCTTGATATTGAATCATATGAAATTGGCAGTTCAAAGCTCTAGCTGACAAAGTAGCAGAGGTGTAAACTTTTTACCCCATCTCTCTAAGGACCTCGATTCCCTTTCAGAGGGATGGGGTTTTTTAGAAGAAGTAGCTGCTACAGCTTTAGGGCCCTGGGAGATAGTCTCTGGATCTGCAAAAGGAGCCTTATATAAGTGGTGATGAGTGTCCGGGACCCTGTAGTACCTATCGGGCTTAGCAGGAGCCGGAGGTAAAGTATCAGGAGCAGTGCAAGCATCATTAAATGCATCATCAACAACAGATAGAACTGGAGGTATAGCTAAAGGCCTATGCTGTGGCAAATGTAGAAAGGTCCTAAGCCTTTTCTAGAGTCTGAGAAATCTTGGCCCTGCCACTGAAATTGTTCCCTCATAGCATGCAAGGTTTCCCCAAAGGAAAATTCCTCAGGAGGAGAGGCTGAAGGATGGACTCCTCAGCATCAGAGTCTTCGTAAGGAGAATAAGAAGCCTCAGGAGGGTCTGTATGTTCTGAGTCATCAGAGGAATCATCTGTGGCTACTGGCTCAGGGGCTCTGCTCTAGGCCTCTTTTCTGGAGGAGGGAGAGAGGCCCTGTCTGGATGAGGCTGGGCTCCACGAATTAAAGAGATGAGATCCTCTGCCAAAGAAAGCATATGGGAGCTGGTGCTGGGCCTGTGAGAGGGGGGCTTGGCAGGCACAGGTTTTGATGCTTTGGCTGCTTTAGCCCTGGCAAAGGCCTTAATAGACATAGCTGGAGGAGGCCTAGCAGCTCCATGTGCAGGGGTAGAAATATCTAGGGGAATGGTGTCTGATAAATCCTGTGAAATCGCAACAGAAGGTTGGATTTCAGAACCCATTTCTACCAGGTTAGAAGAGGCCTCGGTAGAAAGCAAGTTATCGGCTGAAGAAAGAACCGCTTGCTCGGTTTCGGCCGAAACCGAGACACTCGTGGTTTGCTTAACCGCGGTTTCGGCCGAAACCGCGGACCGCGAGTGTCGGTCCTTTTCTTTGCGCTTTTTGGTTATTTGCGTAGTCGGAGGATCCGACGGCATAATGTAGGCAAAATCGGAGCCGAAAATCTGTTCAGCAAAGTCCGGCGGCGTCTAAGCGTCCGTCAGTTAAAAGAAGCACAGGCTAGACAAGCTGCTACGTCGTGGTCTGGGCCTAAACAATGTATGCAATAGGAGTGGAAATCTTTATGAGGTATTTGTTTCCCACAAGATAAACAGTTATTAACTTTCTCTGACATCGGCTGAGGCAGAAAGAGTCCCCAACGGGTACTTAGCTTTATAGAAGTCTTCGAAGTAGTATTCGGTAGTAGTAATCTCTGGATCTGACCGACCGGCACTTGCGAACAGCTTCTGCTTCGGGTGCCACGCGGCAAGAAAGACTGAGGAAAATGGCGTCGGCTGATGCCTTTATACCCGAATGACTGCCGCAATGACGTCGGGTGAAGTGCGACACCAGCCGAAGCCAGACCCAGACTTTGGAATCCGGCCGACCGAAGGGCTGCCTGACGACAGGACAACCCATTTGTAAAGACTGCAGATGCATCCTTGAAGGACATCACAGCATCAATGGAACCTGACGGTATCCCGAGTTGCATGCTACGTGAACTCCAAGAGGAGCTAAACCCACACATAAAAATGCTATTTAACCTTAGCCTTACTACAGGATATGTACCTGAAAACTGGCGTAGAGCAACAGTAGTCCCACTCCACAAAGGAGGCACCTCTACTGACCCTGGTAACTACCGCCCCATAAGCTTAACCAGCCTGGTCTGCAAAGCTATGGAAAGAATCATTATGGAACTAATAAACAGAGACATTGGGGACCTACAGACACTTGATCCCACCCAGTTTGGCTTTGTAAAAGGCAGATCCTGCCTTTTGAACCTGGTTGACTTTTTCGAAACAGTCACTAGAGACATTGACGAAGGCAAAGCAGTCCATACAGCCTACCTGGACTTGGCTAAAGCTTTCGACACAATACCCCACTCTGGCATCATAGACAAGCTCAACAGCTTAAATGTAAATCCATATGTCACAAGATGGGTGGCAAACTGGCTAAAGGATAGAACCCATAAAGTCAAAATCGCTGGAGCCATGTCAGACTCAAAGCCAGTGACAAGTGGTGTCCCACAGGGCTCTGTCCTGGGACCCCTCTTGTTCGGCATTTATTTCTCAGATGTGAAAGCAAACATGGGAGGGTTGTGGCTGACCAAGTTCGCAGATGACTGCAAACTAGGCGCCATAGTCGATACACCAGCTGACACATATATCCTACAGAAAGGCCTCACTGAAACGGACAACTGGTGCCGGAGTCATGGCCTTAAACTAAATGCCAAAAAATGTATAGTCATCCCCTTTGGGAAAAATAAAGTGCCCACAAATTATCACATAGGCGGTAACCCACTGAGTAAGGAAAAAGTAGTCAGAGACCTGGGGACCCAAGTCGATAGTGACCTCTCATTTGACACCCACGTTGCCAAAGTGGTTAGAAAGACTTTCTACCTTGCCCACCTTATCATGAAGGGATTCACATCCAGATCAAAGGAGGTCATTGTGCCCCTGTACTCCTCCCTTATCAGACCCATGATTGAGTACAATGCCCCACTTGGTATGTACCTCACCCGGCACTTGCAACAGCTAGAGAGACCCCAAAAGTACCTCACCAAGAGGATCAAGGGTCTCCAACATGTCATATGCTGCCAGACTAAAGAAACTCCAACTCTATTCAGTACATACCGCCTACTCAGAGGTGATCTGTGCCTGATGTACAAGGCCATGTCCAATCAGGAATTGATGGACATGCTCCACCTCAAAAAATCCAAATCCATCAGAACTATGAGAGCTAAAGATTTGAACCTCAGCACAAATATGAATAGGACATGCTGGAGGGACAGATTCATAACTCAGAGGCTTTCCATACTCTGGAACAGAATCCCAGTTCATGTTAGGCAGAGCCCCTCACTGACTCTCTTCAAGAGAAATCTTGACGAGTGGATGTGAGATCGTAGGTTTACCCCAGGGGTCATCTCTGTGTCACTACTAGACAGGGGCACAGTAAACTAATTCTATTATGTAAGGGGGTCTTCACTGTGTGACTACTAGACAGAGGCACAGTATTCTAAATCTATTTTGTACCATTACATGGGGTGGCGAAAGCCACATCACTATGGCTAGGCTTATAAATGCCCCAGGGCAGATAGCCTAGTACCAAACTATGAAACTATGAAACAACAGTAGTATATTCTGCTGCAGTACCACTGACATTGAGGATGATGCACAAATCTTTGAAGTTGACTAGGGGGAAGTCTGACTTACAGCACAAGGGGCCAGTATGCCTCAGCAAAACCATCTTTGGTGAAACTGAGAATGGATGACCAAGTTGCTGCATCCAAAATGGACCTTAAATCCAGATCAATGAAATAACTCCAGAAGAGGAAACGGCTCTAGTAGAGTGAGCCTTGACTTGGCTTTGCAGTGAATTTCTGTGGAAGAGGCAGCAAAAAAAGTCCATCTGAAGCTGTTCTGTTTAGACACTGAAAGGCCTATATTTTTCCGTCAAAGGAAACAAACAATTGGTCAGATTTCTGATGACTTTGTTTTGTCCAAATAGAACTTTAATTGGCTGTGCATATCCAGTAAATGAAAAATTGTTTCCTTCTTATTTTGTGGATTACGAAAAAATGTAAGAAGATGAACATTCCAATTCAGACATTTCAGTGACTAATTTACACGTACAAGATGGTTACTTATAAGGGTTACTTTGTCCTTAAGAAAACCAAAAAAGGGTGGAGAGCACACAAGAGCTTGTAATTCTGATATCCTTTTAGCAGAAGTTAGTGCCTGAACTACCTTCCAGGTACAAAACGTTAATGATAAAGGAGAGGATGGTTCTAAAGGAGAAAGGGCTACTTTTTCCATAATATAGTTCAGGTCTAAGGAAGAGGGCTGGATTTTCTTGGGAGGCCTGATACAAAGGATGCCTTTAAGGAATTGTCTGACTTCATAATATGAAGACAGAGGGCTCCATAGGCAAACAGACTGAAATGGCTGACAAATATGCCTTAACAGACTTGTATGCTAGCCCTGAGTTAAAACAGCTCACTCAAATATTCAAGGATTATACATAAACCCAGTTAATAAGGGTCATGTCTGTGTCAACACCAGATAGAAAATATTTTCCACTTGGAAATGTAAACTGTTTTTGTAATGGGTTTCTTTGCCTCCTTAATTACCTGCAGTATATTCTCAGAGAAAAGCTGCCAGGGAGGAATTACAGTCCTATCATTCAAACCGTCAAATTCAGAGTTTTTAGGTTTCGGATGAACAAGAGCCCTTTTGTTGAGGGAGCAAGACCATCCTGTGGGGTAACTTGTGACTACCCTTGGCTATATGAAAAAGAAGGGAGAATCAGTGCTGTCTATGTGAAAATGGAGTCACCAGCAGCATTTGTGAATGTCTTTCTGAATCTCTTTCTAAGAGGTTGGTAAAGCATCTTCTTCCCAAACTTCACTGCAGTAAACTCTGGAATAGAACAGCCTGAGCTTTCTGTTCAGAGTGCAGGCAAAGAGACTTATCTGGGGAGTTCCCCATTGATGGACAATGTGAGAGAAGATATCTGCGTTCAGCATCCATGTGTGAGGTTCTGCCTTGGATCAGCTCTGATATTCCACGTTGACTTAATCTCTGATGGAATATAATTTGCTTTGAGAAAGAGGTTGTGAAAGGTAGCAATGATGAAAGTGATCAATGCTAGCTTGCAGAGATACCATAACTTTGTTCCCACTTGTTTGCTAATATACCACATCACTGTGCTATTGACCATTAAGATTTTTAAAGTTTCTGGGGAACAGAGATGAACAGCCTGCAAACAAAAGATCAGGGATCTAGTCTCCTTTATATTTATATGTTTGCTTAGCTTGCTTTGCCTAGAGCCCATGGGCCTTCATTCCTACTGGAACTGCTCCCTAAGTCAGGTGCAAGTTATGTGTTGAGACCTTTTGGAAGAGAGAAAGAACCAGAAAGGTAACTCTGGGGTTGAGTGTATCTTTTTTTTGTTTTGGTTTGTTTTTTTCTGTTGGATTCCTTTCCTTCATAAAAGACAAGAGAAGAATTAGGAATAAGTGAGAGTGGCAATATTGTGCCCAAATAGATTTTAAGTACCAGTGAACTTTCCTCATGTGGAGTCTGTCAATGGGAATCATCTGGATTGTTAAAGTCGTGTACCCAGGGCTCTTAGAATCTCTACTGGATGGAAATACCTGTAACCTGTTTTGCTATTATCTGTTTACTATTTTTTTTTTATGTACAATTTATGCAATGCATTTTCCCGACTGTATGATTTTATACTTGTATTTTTACTTTTAACATTTTGTAACCAGTATTGTATTGTATTGTATTTGCTTGTGGAGCTTTTCTCCCTGGGCCTCCACTGAAAATGGGCACATTTTGGTCCAGTGGACTTCCCCAGTAATTAAACTGAAATAAATAAATAATAAATAAATAAATATTGGAGAGGTCAACGTAAAGAAATGGTTGTTTTCCAAGGGAGAGAGGCCATCATGTAGGAAGCATCCAGAAGACAACACCAAAACACTAGGCTCTGAGATGGATGAAGAGAAAATGTTTCCAAGTTTAAAGCCTAGATAAAGAAGATTAGTTACAAACTGCAGGTCTTACAGAGCTTTATGAATTTAAACTGTAGGGATCAAAAAGCCATGGTGTCTTCAGAATGCTACTACAAGGTCTAGGCATTTTGTGAAAACTCTTTCACCTGTAGAAATACCAAAGGGCAAATCAGAAACTTGATAATGATATAATGATATCTCAAAGCAAACAGTTTTAAGAGTCTTCTGTGATTTGGATGAGCGAGCATGTGAAGGATCAAAGGAAACCAGCAAAGTCTGTAGAAAAATTATAGGAAGAAAGTGCGGTAGAGATAACATCTTAAATTTTGGAATTTGAAAAACTGTATTTAAGGTCAGTAAGTCCAAAACCAGGTGTCCTGTGTCCTTCTTTTATTGAACCAAGGAAAAGCACAGCATAAAATCCTGTTCTTTTTTTTGTGAGCAGGAACTGTTTCTATGAACTCCTGATGAAATAACACTTGTAAAATTGGAAGAAACAGGGTGATGTTGGCTTGAGGATAGCTAATGAATGCCAGAACAACCTGGAGGGGAATTTCAAGTTAGTCGGTACCCATTTTAAATGATGTTTAGTACTCAAGTGTCTGATGTTATCATTCTCCAAAGTTGAAGACACTGAGAAAGGTTTCCTGTAAGGGTGGTATCAGGTTGGCCATAATGGTGGAAGGGGGCACAGGAGGGAAGAAGGTAGCTGGAGGTTTTATCAAAAAAAAAATCCTTTGGATACTTTAAAGTATGTCTTAGGTTTATCCTGACACTTTTTCTTAGAGAAATTCTTTCCTTTGGTTTGGAATTTTGGCTTTTATGGAAAAATGGACAAGCTTTAGATGAACAGTCTCCACGGAACTTTGGAACTGGGACAGAATAAAACTGTATGAAATCTTACATAATTACTTTCATGCGAGTTTGGAAAATTTCAGCAAAAGCTTGGTTCAAACAGACTGCCCTTGTGCAGAGGAGTAACCACCGTCAGGGAATTACTGGAGACAAAGCCAACAAGGCCTCCTATCTGCCCCTCTGAAAAAGTCATGTGCAGCATCACAGCCAATCAGGTGTTAGAGATGCAGACAAGAAGGTGCATAACAAATGAAGAACTGCTGAAGGGAAGGCTTATGGACATCTATGTTTAACATGTTATATGATCTTGTCGAATGTCCTCAAGTGCTGAATCATTTTCAGAACAGTGACAAGTCTTCCAAAGCAGAGTCAGCAGAGAGTCTTCATCTTCCAAATGAAATCTGCAGGAGACTGAACTTGGGAAGAACAAGCCAAAGACCCAACATCAGAATCTGAAGATTCCTCATCTTCAAAAGAGGTGTCTCTCTTCATTTTCTCTGAAGTTGAAGGAGGACGAGAGAAAATCTGAGGAGGATTCAGAGATGCTTCATTTTTGAGGAGTGGAAGAAGGAGACAGAGTGAGGAGATTCAGAGATGTTAAGGCTTTAAAAAGCATTTGGGAAACACTGTACCTCTACTGCTGCTGAACAGAAGCCCTTGTCAGAAGAAGAAGGAGGAGTTCTGGGACAGGATACATGCTTAATACTTTATTTTCTCCTACTGGGAGTAACTACAGAAATGAAGTGAGGAGGTCACACTCTCAGCGTACCTCTACAAGGATACCCAGTACATCTTCTTGAATGAAAACCTATGGTACACCATCTGATCTCTCAAAAGCAATCAGCTGGGGTTCCTCCTTCATGGTCACATCAGCCAGCTGGTCAGCAGATGAGACATTCCTGAACTCTGCACCTTGCTGGTCTCCAGATGAGTATCAACAGTGGAAGCAGAAGAAATAAAGAAATGTGTGTGCTCATCATGTGCCTTGATAGAGATGCCTAACTCTGACTGGACTGCAGAAACCATTGAGTCCTTAGGTTTCTTTAACTTTTATGTGGCTGTTGAGGACATTCCGAGAGTGATGACTCAGAGGACATCCTTCCTCATACTAATTCTTTAAGCCTTTTACTCCCGTTTAGTGAAGTTAAGGGACTTAATAGTTTTAGGGACAGATGATTTACAGAGAGAATACTCCTTAAAATTACATTCAGGTCTCAAACAAGTCAAGTACTTTTTATGACTATCCTTATTGCAGCCAACCCAGTCACATTACCGTTCCGTACATGACATGAAACTGAGCGATTTCTTTTGTCAAAAGTTAAATAAAAATAGGAAGCATCACCTACAGGGATACTTTTCTGTCCAAACAAATGAAAAAAACGACAAAGGCCATGCAGATGACAGATGGTGGTAAGAGATGTAGTCTTTCTTTATGGATTAGCAGAAAAAAGCTGTAAGGACTTTCATGAATATATGTCACATAGCACAGCAGTCTCATGCAAAGGTCGGAAGCACAGTGTGAGAGGAAGAAGCCAAAGCTTTTGTGAATTGGAGAGATGTACTGCATCCTTGGCAGGGTAGTTCCCAAGTGTCGACAACACTGCAGCAGTGATCTAATGAAGAACCTTACTTTAAACATTGTGTATAAATAATGTCGATAGTACTGTTGCTTTGAAGCGGGTATAAATAGTAACATCGAATTGTTGCTTTGTGTGGTCAGATACCTTTTTGTATTATTCAGAGTACACATGCATGGTTTCAGTAATGTGATTAACTGCTATATAAAAGTGAGGGTTACAGTCATAGGAAACCATAGCAACTGGTCTCTTATAAAGAGGAGAACATTTGCCTGTAACATCGTCTCTGGCTGCCATGCTGCAGTAAGGAAGACTCACTGTGGACTATTCTGGGAAGACCTGGGTATTTTCCAATAGGAAGCCAGTAAAGCCCAAGAGGATGGACCCCAGTAGTTAGCACTTGAATTTACTGGAAAATGCTGCTGAGCTTTTATTTTCTAAGAGGTGACTGCAGCTTTTGTTTTGGGGTAAAGCGGCACTGTCAGACAAGTACCACCTGCTTCTGTTTTATTCTGCTGCCTTGATTTTCATTTGTTACAAAAATATTTTACTTGATGGACTTCGGTGCTTTTATATTCCACACTGGCTGACTACAGTGAGCACTTCTAGCAAAGATGTTACGTCAAATATCCATTTTACCTTTTGCTGCCTGCACAAACTCAGTATACTTGAGTAACTTCACCCTATCTGCACAGCTATCATTCATGTGGTGTATGCTCTGAATAAATCTATTTTAAGCATTTCTGTGGTGTGTGATGTGGCTTCTGAAAGGAGTGGAACTGTATTATATAATTACATCAGAATTTACACCAATATGACAACTGTTGTACAACTGGTGCAAATCATTGTAGCTGCTTCTGCTGCTGACGGTAAGGCATCACTTTCCAAAGCTTTGGCAATGCAAAGCAAGTTCTGCCATTGAAACTACTGACGAGGGAGAAAGACAATGAGGTATACCTGACAGCTTATAAGAAGTATGCCCACTAGGAAGGTTGGAACTTAACTGACTAGGGCAGGATCCTCTCAGTTCAGCTTATTGGGAAGCCTTTAAAACCTTTATTGACAAAGAAGGGGCTGAATATTAAGGCTACAAAAACGTATAAAAGCCATTAATATCCATAAGATCATAGGAGGTTACTAGGCTACTGGCCCTAAGGCCCTTATAAGCCTAGCCAAGACTTTAGCCCATGTTTAGACAAGTCAGCACCTGATACCCCTATCCAGAAGGGAAATGGGTGGAATCCCAGGGGTGTATTTTCTATTTCCCATCCAGTTATCCAGGTTGCGCTTAAAAAAGGATAATGAGGTACTCTGCTTGACGTGGAGAGGGAGTCTATTCCACATATGGCAGAGTCTCTAGGACACAAATCTGTCTCGCCAACAAGTCCTTTTGATGTCACAGACCAGGTTGAGGCCATGTGTGTAGGATACTCGAGTGGAGCTTGACTTGCAGATATGCAGCAGTTCCATCAAGGCGGGGTCCGTGATTGCCTTGTATGCCAGACAGAGGTCACATCTGAGGAGTCTGTATGAAACTGAGTAGAGGGATAGGGCTTTTAGCATATCTTTGTATGGTAGATGTTTGAAGCCCTTGATTCTCCTGGTGAGGAACCTATGTGGTTTTCCAGTTGCTGCACGTGCTTTGCAAGGTACATGCTGAAAGGGGCATTGTAGTCAATAATGGGTCTTATAAGGGAAGAATACAGGGATGTTATGACTGCCTTGTCCCTGGATGAGATACCCTTCCTAATGAGGTGGGCCATGTAGAAAGCTTTCTGTACAATGGAAGCAACATGGTGGTCAAAAGTCAGGGTGCTATCAACCGGGGTGCTCAAATCCCTCATGGCTGATTGCATGGGTAGGACAATGTTTATGTTGGGATGTCACTTTCACCAAAGAAAATGATGATGATGCATTTTTTTGGTATTCAGCTTGAGGTCATGTTTCTGGCACCAGTCATTTGTCTGAGTGAAACCCTCTTGTAGGATGTCCACATTAATAGGGGAATTGATGACAGCACCCAGCTTGCAGTCATCTGCAAACCTGGTCAGTCATAGCCCACTGGTTTTGGCCTACACCTCAGAAAAGTTATATCCCAAATAACAGAGGCCCCAAGACCGAACCCTAGGGTACACTGCTTGTTAAGGATCTACTGCTTGAGGTGTCTTCCCCTATTTTGACTAGGTGGTCTCTATCAGTGAGCCGGTTTGCTACCCATCTGGTAACATACAGATAAATGCCTAGTTGTGAGAGTTTATCTATTATGCCTGAGTGGGGAACAGTGTTGAAGCCTTTCGCCATGTCAAGGTAGATGATGTGTATCATCTTCCCTTCATCTACGGCTTCGGTGACTGTCTCAGAGAAGTCGATCAAATTTAATAGACATGACGAAGACTTGACAAAGCCAAACTGTGTGAGATCAAGTGTTTGGAGGTTGCCAATGTCTTTGTTAATGAGATCCATGATAATCTGTTCCATGGCCTTGCAGTTCAGGCTAGTTAGGCTGATAGGTCTATAATTTCCCAGATCGGTGGACGCTCCACCTTTGTGCAAAGGAATGACAGTGGCTGTCCTCCACTCAGCTGAGACAAAGCCAGTACTCAGGCTTTGGTTGAATAGGGCGCCTAATGATGTTGCAAGTTCCTGCGTGAGTTCACGTAGGATGCAGCCTGGGATGTCATTGGGTCCCACGGAGGCTGTATCTTTTGCCTTTGAGACAGCAGTGATGACCTTTTCCCTAGATATAAGGGGAAAGAGCAGGGACTGGAGATGTCCTGAATTCCAGATGGGGGGAACAGAGGGGTGAAGTTTTCACTGAATCTGTCACCCAGCACGTTTGCTACATCTACAGCATTTATTTGTGGTGTCCTTGACAACCAGTTCTGAACAGATCTGGGTGCTTCTTTTGAGGTTGCAGATATATGTGAAGAAGGCCTTATGATTGTTTCTAGTACATGTGGCCATTTTGGGCTCGAAGTTTGGTTTGGAGGATCTCACTAGTGCTCTTCTTTGCTTGTTCAGGTTAAGAAGACATTGCTTCCAATTGAGCACCTGCTCTTTCTTGGTCTTTGACAGCAATTTTTTCCTTTTATTGCAGAGTTAATTTACTGCAGATGTCCACCAGACAGGTTTACTCTTCCTTGTGGAGGATGACAGTCCTGTCGGGTATTCCTGATTCCATGCATCTGTATAAATGCATGAAATAGTACAGTGCTCTGGTGTAGTTTTGAATATTGGTGTCAGTTCCTACAGAGGGGGAGGGAGCTGTGAAGCTGTTTATACCATCCCTCAGGAGGCTGTAATCAGCTTTGTAGAAGTTTTTATGTCTGATCATAGCAAGAGGGGGGTTGGGGGAGATGGTGCCTTCAAAAGTGACTGCTTTATGGTCAGATCTTACCAAGGAAGATAATACTGTAGGGATGCTGCAGTGGTTACTCATGTTGGTTTATACCAAGTCCAAGATATTATCACCTCTTGTGGGAGTATCGACTAGTTGTTCCAAGGCGTTTGCATTGACAAAATCGAGAAATCTCTGGGCATTTGTGTTCTGGTATAAGTAGTTCTTCCAATCTGTTTGGGTAGTTAAAGTCACCCAGGATCAGTGTAAAGGGTTGAATCTTGATAGATTCAAACAGGTCCAGATAGGCGGATTGGGCATCTTGAGTCAGATTTGGGGGCCAGTGCTTAGCTATGATTTGAATAGGGGTCTTGTCAATGGTTAACTCCAGGCACTGGTTTTTACCTCTGAGATATATGCTCAAAAGATTAATATCTGGACATCTTATCGTAACCAAATGGTGAGGGCTCAGTTTGATTTAAAACGTGTACTTAAACTGTGACTAGGTTTTGAGGGTGAACGTACTAAAAGTAAACTATAAGAGAAATGTGTGGCCACTGATGGATTTAAAATGGCTTTTTCTGCTTCTTTGTGTAAGTGGTTGTTTCAAACTAACTCAAAGGACAATGAAAATTCTACTGTGCTGGTAGAGAGATCACTAGGCAGTTAATCTGTATTTAAAACTGTGCAACCTATAGTAAATCATGTGACATATTCTGGTAACAAACAAAAAGAAACAACTGTAGATGTACTTTGTTTTAAAGGTGGGGGGAAGGGTTACATATGTGAAGATTGTCAGCCTAGCCAGATAGAATTTTGTAGATAATTCTATCATTTGTAAATATTAATATAGACCACAGAGGCTTGTTCTCTTAAATGGGAAAAATGGTGTTAAATGTGGAACTGCAAAAATGTAACAACAGTGCACTCTGCTGTAACAAAGCTGATAAGTCAATTCTTTGATGTCAAAACATGGAGCAGAGATGTCTAGATAAAGGCATTCTGCCTATTGTTTTGAGGCCAGAGTTAATGGCTAGAATTTGCATGTATAAAAAGGTCAATGAACCTCTGAGAGTCTGTTAGTCTGGGAACCAGAAAGAAATGATGTAATCTGAAATGAATCAGTGATACTGTGTTACCAATTTTAGGACAGAAAGAATAAGAGCATTTTGAGCATTTGTCTTGAGAACATTCAACTCACAACTCTGCCTGTGTATATATGTAAGTAGGATTTTAGAACTGTGTTTTCTCTTAGACATAGCTAGGAAATAGAAAGATGAGACTAGTTTGTTTTTCTGCGATGTCAGGACTTTTCTACTGTATTATTTTAAGTATTTCTCTGTGATCTCTGAACTCTTGACTAGCACTGTGTAGTAAGAAGTATTATCTTGTGTTTTTTTATTTATTATTAAATATTTGTAAACCTTTCAATTGTGGCTGTTTTGTGTAGAGCTAATTTAAGCTCTAAGAGTACATTGCATGTATATAATGATACTGTACCAAGTCACTCCAAATAAGTCTTGACTGTTTGGCTGCACTTACCATTTGGATAATAATATTGCACAGTATTACTGGACACCCTTTCATAAGGTCCTTTGAGTAGCTGATAAATATTAGCTGGGTGGTAGCAGTAATTTCTAGCGTATAGTCTGGGTAAAAGGGGCACAGCTGGAGAACCTGTGCCAGCCTTCCACAGGAGTGTCTGTGTGATTGTATAAACTCTTATCTCAAAGTATGTGTGTATGTCAGCTACTTGGGCAGGGACATGAAGCACTGGTTGGACAGAGAGGGTGATGGAGGTTTTAGCTTGCTCACTAGGCTGAGATCTGGACCTTATAGCTGTGCCAGTGGGGAGTCTTATTGGGGACCTGAAGAGAAAGGGAAAAACCAGCCCCAGACTGACTGTGATCTCTGTGTGCTCTTAAGGGAAATTGTACTTTACTGTGTATGTATTCATTAGCCCTTCCCTATACGGACACCCCTCACCGGTGTTAATGGTGAGGATTGAGGCTCCTTGATTGCTGGGCCAGTGCCCGGGTGTCACAACATAGGCAAGTTATGTAATTGTAGTAGCAATAGTAATAGTGTTACACCTGTGACAACTATCACCAGCAAAAGTCATACTACTAATGATGTTACATCTATGGATATATATGAATGTAATGAAGAATTTACAAGAAAAGTAGATTCAGACTTTTGTTAATGTACTACAGTAAAGTTAATTAAATGCAATGTAATAACAGATGACAGGAAGCTGCAGGGACTACTAGATTCAAGTGATATGGTCACACTTATAAAGGCGCAGTATGTGTATAAAAAAAACTCTTACTAAAAACACAGTTACCACAGGATGTATTTTACACATAGAAAACAGTATCCCATTAATCAACTAGAAAATCATAGAGTGCTTCAGGACATACTTCACCTCATTGTTGTAACTCCCAATTTAAAATACTGCATGAAAACAAGAAAAGATGTTCCCCACAACAAAGATTTTTGGGAGCAATGGTAATTAGGTATCCCTTTAACAGACAACATTATCAGAGTGGGTAAGAAAAGCCAACGAGTAAATAAGACAAACAATACAGTATACCTAACCTACCACCATCTGACTAACTTGTAAGCAGGCTTCTCAACTAAAGCTTAAGCTAAAGAACATATAGCCAGACTTGTGAGGGAAGACACTCAAGAAAATGTCCCCGCTTCTTACCCACACTTTAAGGTAAAACACAATTTACAATGCACAGTAAGTGAAGCCAGAGAGGATGCAGTACAACAGCTATTAGTGTCCAAGCATTTCATAAATTCTGTGAGGACATTAGCATATAGTTATGTACTAGGCAGGCATCCGAGGAAGGATAAGAGTAAGTCAAGTAGCCTAGTATCCTAGCAAGTGTTTTTTTCTGGTCAGGAATAATGAAAAAGTTGGGAACTTCTACACTGGATGTCCTGAATGAAAAAATACAGCCCCTCACCAAAGCTTCAAAAATCTTTTGATCCCAATGTCTATCCTATAGATAGCACTTGAATGTATTGCAGTGGATATTTCTAGGCTTCCTGTAAAATCCAACAATGGATTTCAACACATTTTGATTATTTCAACTAAACAACTAAGTACCTAGTTTAGTAATTCAAATTAGTACATCTGAAGGACAAAGAAAACTGACCTACCTATATGCTTACAGTGCAGGTACATGATACACTATCTAAGCCACAGAAACAAGAAATAACTGAACTTTGGCTATGTAACAAAGAAGTGTTTTTAAAACTACTTGGAAGAACAGACCTGATTTAACACCTTAAACTAACCCTAGAAAAAAAGGTTGACTAAACACCTTGTAGAATACCAGCAACAAACAGAAAGACTGTACAAAGGGAAGTACAACATTTCTTAAATTGAGTTGAAGAGCTCTAGACTGTTAGTCCCACAATCTGATGGAACATTTACATTATGTAATTATTTTAGAAAGATGAAGCACACATCAAACTCTGACAGATATCCTATGCCTTGTACTGACGTGGAAAGCTTCTTGACAACAAAGAGATAGCGGCAAATCCCTGTAACAGAAGTAGCCCAAGAAAATGTATATTTTAAAACATGAAAGGGCCTATCATTGTACACTGCACCTCCTTAAGGGCTGCACAGTACCCATGTAGCCTTTGAGGAATTAACAGACCAAGACTCATGGCACAGTGTCAAATACACTACCAACTACCTGGACAATGTCATAATATACTCACAGGATTGGGGTTCCTGTTGATTTCATGTTGAATTCAACCTAGTGACATATTATCCAAACCTAGGCTTATCACCTAGGATACTCACAGTTATATCCTGAAATTCACCTTAAGAAAGGCAATATTCCTAAAAAGAATGCGTTAATGTAGGCAGCATTAGATTGTACTTCTGCCCTCATCAGACACGCAGTGCTGAACTGCCTTTATTAGAAACAGTATGCAATGACATCACTGCTCTGTTACAAACAGTATACAATAACATCATTGCTCTATTACAAACAGTATGCAATTACATCACTGCTCTATTAGAAATAGTATGCAATGACATCACTGTTCTATTACAAACAGTATGCAATGACATCACTGCTCTATTACAAACAGTATGCAATGACAGCACTGCTCTATTAGAAACAGTATGCAATGACATCACTGCTCTATTAGAAACAGTATGCAATGACATCACTGCACTATTACAAACAGTATGCAATGACATCACTGCTCTATTACAAACAGTATGAAATGACATCACTGCTCTATTGCAAACAGTATGCAGTGACATCACTGCTCTATTACAAACAGTATGCAGTGACATCACTGCTCTACTACAAACATTCAATGGCATCACTGCTCTATTACAAACACTATGCAATGACATTACTGCTCTATTACAAACACTATGCAATGACATTACTGCTCTATTGCAAACAGTATGCAGTGACATCAGAATGATTTCCATAACTCTAAAATTCAAGTCCTGAAGTTCACTGTTCTTTAACCACCACACTTTCCTTTACTAACAACAGTGATTACATCTAAATGGGTAATTAGTAAGTTCACATGAAGCTGAGCTGCATGCAAGACAATAGGCCTTCAATAAAGTCAGATGGTTATAATGTTATAAAAACCACATAATGATTAAACTAAGTTAAGTGGGTTAATCATTATATGACTACTTTAAACACTGCACTCTACTGAAGCCCCACTGAGTTGAATGGATCACAACCCCCACATGATCCTAATAATACTTAGTTAAACAACACCCTGCTCTTCATTAAAGGAAGGGGTGGGCTACGGCACACCCTACACAATCCTAATAATACTTAGTTAAACAACACCCTGCTCTTCATTAAAGGAAAGGTTGGGCTACGGTACACCCCACATGATCTAATAATACTTAAACAACACCCTGCTCTTCATTAAAGGAAGGGGTGGGCTACGGCACACCCTACACAATCCTAATAATACTTAGTTAAACAACACCCTGCTCTTCATAAAAGGAAGGGGTGGGCTACGTTACAGTGGTGGCTGGGGACTGCAGGAAGAAAATGAATGGGTGAGACTAACTGGAATGCAGTGACCATCACCTTCGATCAAACAACAGTTGGAGTCAGTCACTTTCACCCACAGACTACCTAGATGGCTATAGATAAATATATACCTCAGATGTCTGACTATAATCAACAAGGTTATCCCTGGATGAAATGTAGCATTCCACAAAGGATTCCATTTTCCTATTGCTCAATGCAGCCCCCTCACCTCCCCCCATGCTCCTTATCTGTTTTCCCTTTTATACTGGCACAAACAATCCAACTAGATTACTACATTCTTGTATTTTCCTCCATCCTTTTAACACACGCTTACTAGCCAAGACTGTCCTGTAACAAGTGCAACTAAATTAAGCTGGGGGGTTGGAGCCGCTTGGTCCCTAGAAGTCAAAGGGTTTTAGATTCTCTGAGGTACATCTTAGCGCTTTTTTTACATTCATCCTTTTGATTCAATGATGGCCTGAATGAAAATCATGTGTAAGGAAAGAAATTAAGTCTCATTTTTTTTTCAAGGAAAAATAAGTTGTGTCTAAAGGTCACTGTTCAGGCTTAACAATATAATAGGTCTCAATAAAAAGAAATGACAAATGCGTGTAAAGATATAGGAATCCTACATAAAAAAGTGCTTTCCTGTCTAGCCCTCCAAAAAGAAGATAGTTACCTTTTGAGTACCCTTCTGATGTTAAGAATAGGATGAAATTAAAAGCACAAATAATCACAGACATATATTATAGAGCTGTGGGTCTGGCAGATGAAAACAGAGCACCTGGATAAAACACCAACAGAAAATGAGTACATGCAGACTCCACAAAGGAGAAATCACAGCCAAAAACTCAACCACATAACCAACCTCCATGAGCCAGTAATATAACTGCAACACAGTGACAACAATCAGTTGTTTTCACACATATCCTGCCAAGACCAACACAGACTGTAACTTATTAATAAATAGCATGAAACAGGACTTCTCTGGTCCACTTGAATCACCTTTAAACTGTAGCCTATAGTCAGGGTTTATGCCCAATTAATTGAAAATGGCTACAGTTATTCCCTTGCAAAAAGGAGGTCCAACCAATGATCCGGGTACCTGCAGGCCCATAAGTCTGACCAACCTCATATGCAATGCCATGGAAAGAATCATCATGGACATGATAAATGAGGACATAAACAGCCTGCAAATGCTGGACTCATCACAGTTCAGCTTTGTCAAAGAAGGTCATGCCTATTAAATCTGGTGGACTTTTTTTGAGAGTGTCACCAATGTATTGGATGAAGGTAAGACTGTGCACACAGCTTACCCTCAACCTGACCAAGGCCTTTGACACAATAACCCAATTCAGGCATTATAGACAACCTCACTAATTTTGGTATAAACCCTTTTATCACCCACTGGATAGCCAACTAGCTCAGTGATAGGATCCAGGAGGTCAAAATAAGTGAGGCCACCTCCACCAAGAGGCCAGTCATTTGCGGAGACCCCTAGGGCTCAATACTGGGCCTGCTCCTTTTTGGGAATCTATTTCAATGAAATAGAAGCAAATGCTGAAGGTTTATGGCTGACTATGTTTGCAGATGACTGCAAGTTGGGGGTTATCAACTTCCCCTGCAGACACTAGCATTCTTCAAGAAAGCCTATCTCTGACTAACAAATGATGCCAAAGTCATGGTCTTAAACTCAATGCTAAGAAATGCATAACTGTACCCTTTGGGAAGTCAACATCCCAGCTAATTATCATGCTGATAATATGCTCCTAAGAATTGACCCAGTGATCAGGGATCTGGAAACACGTAGACAATAGCCCTACCGTCAACCAATATCTGGCAACAGTGGTGAGGAAAGCCTATTATGCTGCACAACTTAAAAATAGGGTCATTGCAACTAGGTCCAAAGAGACCATTATTTCACTTATCAGACCAATCATAGAGTACAATCCTCCCTTCAGTATGTACCTGACCGGGCATATGCAGCAACTAGAATGACCTTAGAGGTTCTTTACAAAAAGAATACAAGGCATAACAAACCTGCCCTACGCACAGTGCCTTAAAACCATTCCCTCTACTCAGTCTCCTATAGATTGCTGAGAGGTGATTGACACCTGGTTTACAAGGGTGGGAGGTTGGCATAATGGTTAAGGTATTTGCCTTACAGACACAAAGTGCAGGGTTTGATTCTCACATGAAGTATTTGGCTAAAGCTTAAAATGCCCCATAAGGGTAGTTAGCCTAGTACTAACCAATGAATCTAATCCAGAGAAGTGTTTGATTCTCACATGGAGTAACTGGCTAAAGCTTAAAATGCCCCATAAGGGTAGTTAGCCTAGTACTAACCAATGAATCTAATCCAGAGAAGTGTTTGATTCTCACATGGAGTAACTGGCTAAAGCTTAAAATGCCCCATAAGGGTAGTTAGCCTAGTACTAACCAATGAATCTAATCCAGAGAAGTGTTTGATTCTCACATGGAGTAACTGGCTAAAGCTTAAAATGCCCCATAAGGGTAGTTAGCCTAGTACTGACCTATGAATCTAATCCACAAACTCCACACTTATGAATCTCCTACATATTCATAAGTCAAACAGTATCAGAAGTACAATGTATAGAGACCTGTGTTTTGTGTGTGACTTAAGCAGAACATGCTGGAGAGACAGAACTGGCTCCCCATCCATGTGAAGCTGAGTTTGTTTATAACCCAGTTAAAGGGCAACCTAGACCAGCAGTTGGGGAATAGGAAATTTACACAAATGAGATAACTAAGCAACTTTGTAATTAGTGTTATCTATAATACTGTAAATTTGCAAAACATTAAAGAATTTATACAACACTATTTGAAAACACATGTGCTCATATTTTTACTAAAACAGGCAAATGTTTTATCTGAAATGCAAACATGCAAACTCATATTTAATGAGGAACACTAATAAGGTTCATTTTAAATGGGCTAAATGTCTGTACGACTATATTTAGATGACAAGACACACAGAACTGATAAGTATCTGACAGTCAAGAGATGTAAAACGGCTAAAACACAGCAGTCTTTGGCTGCAATGGTAATACTTTCCATAAACACAGACTAGATACATCACTTTCCCTTTCTGTACACCACAAATCGTTGATATGAAATGCGTCTACCAGTTCACCTTTCAGTATTTAAACAAATCTGCAAATCACTTAATGCAAAAAAATAGTCTTAAATTAAAAAGCATCACTGCGTACCGATATACTCCAATAAAATGCATGAATACTGAACATTACAAACCTATTTAAGAGGCAGGTAAAGTTAAACCAGGATCTTTATTTCTACATGAAGAAATGTCTCCTACTTATAGCTTTAAAGGCTACACTCGCATCAAGCTTGCTCAGCTAAAGTCCATTTTTATTAACCTGCAGGCCACAGTGATTAAATCAACCTAGACAGAGATGAATGCATCCTGCCAGTAAATTCTTTTTTAAGGTTTTGCTAGTCCATTTCAGGTAAGTGATTCGCATCAGCTGCATGTGATCAATTAAAAAAGGAGAAAAGGTTTCATATAATTACTTTTGAACTAGACCAAGAAACTAGAGTGAGCCCCAGAGGAGTTTGCATAAGCTTACTGAATGAGACTGCGTGGAAGCAAGAAAAAACTTCCAGGAATCAGCACTACATCGGGGGTGTCATAACTTTAATTACAATCACAGTGCTAACATTTCTGTTAAATGCAACTCTTCTCAGGACGTTCACAACTGGAAAAGGGCACACATAGATGCCACTGAGAAGGAAGAAATAAGCTCCACACGAAGAACAGTTACTCTCATTTGGGGCGACATACAATTATTAACCCCGGGATGGGTAAGGCCAATCTCCAAGCAAATGAGACAGGTTTAATTTGAGCACAAGGAACTGAAACTAGCTAGGCTTAAAATGGCCACCAAGGGCAGCTAGTCTGGTACTGACCTATGAACAGTGACCAGTGCTGTAAAGTAATAAATGCCAGTAACTGCCATCTTTGCAAACAGTATCTTGTTTTATAAAGCAATACTGCCAAGAAGAAATTGTTCTCCATGTTTCAACACTGTGGCACAACTGAAGCTGAGGGGGGTAGTTTAATGCTGAAACTTGATTTTGGATCTTCATATCAGTAATTATCCTACAAGCACTTCGATATTTCGCTTGCACAGACCTGAATGTCTCTCAGTCTTACAAATGATATGCCAGTCACTTCAGCAACTTTAACCTACACAAAACTAAAAACTAATGCAAATTAAGAAACGAAAAATCTTAATTCTTTATTTACACACATAGCAAGTAGGCAAACAGGAATGTTAATGAATCCAGAGAACACTTTTCAGCTAAGACACAAGTCACCAACATGTTACAGACAGACTAGTATGCATACAACGTAATGGGATAACAGAAAATAAACAGTTGTTCCTAACAGGTAACATATACAGTATAGTCACCAACATGTTACAGACAGACTAGTATGCATACAACGTAATAGGATAACAGAAAATAAACAGTTGTTCCTAACAGGTAACATATACAGTATAGTCACCAACATGTTACAGACAGACTAGTATGCATACAACATAATAGGATAACAGAAAATAAACAGTTGTTCCTAACAGGTAACATATACAGTATAGTCACCAACATGTTACAGACAGACTAGTATGCATACAACGTAATAGGATAACAGAAAATAAACAGTTGTTCCTAACAGTAACGTATACAGTATAGTCACCAACATGTTACAGACAGACTAGTATGCATACAACGTAATAGGATAACAGAAAATAAACAGTTGTTCCTAACAGGTAACATATACAGTATAGTCACCAACATGTTACAGACAGACTAGTATGCATACAACGTAATAGGATAACAGAAAATAAACAGTTGTTCCTAACAGGTAACATATACAGTATAGTCACCAACATGTTACAGACAGACTAGTATGCATACAATGTAATAGGATAACAGAAAATAAACAGTTGTTCCTAACAGGTAACATATACAGTATAGTCACCAACATGTTACAGACAGACTAGTATGCATACAACGTAATAGGATAACAGAAAATAAACAGTTACTCCTAACAGGTAACATATACAGTATAGTCACCAACATGTTACAGACAGACTAGTATGCATACAACGTAATAGGATAACAGAAAATAAACAGTTGTTCCTAACAGGTAACATATACAGTATAGTCACCAACATATTACAGACAGACTAGAATGCATACAACGTAATAGGATAACAGAAAATAAACAGTTGTTCCTAACAGGTAACATATACAGTATAGTCACCAACATGTTACAGACAGACTAGTATGCATACAACATAATAGGATAACAGAAAATAAACAGTTGTTTCCTAACAGTAACATATACAGTATAGTCACCAACATGTTACAGACAGACTAGTATGCAAAAACGTAATAGGATAACAGAAAATAAACAGTTGTTTCCTAACAGTAACATATACAGTATAGTCACCAACATGTTACAGACAGACTAGTATGCATACAACGTAATGGGATAACAGAAAATAAACAGTTATTTCCTAACAGGTAACATATACAGTATAGTAACCAACATGTTACAGACAGACTAGTATGCATACAACATAATAGGATAACAGAAAATAAACAGTTGTTTCCTAACAGTAACATATACAGTATAGTCACCAACATGTTACAGACAGACTAGTATGCATACAACGTAATGGGATAACAGAAAATAAACAGTTGTTTCCTAACAGGTAACATATACAGTATAGTCACCAACATGTTACAGACAGACTAGTATGTATACAACGTAATAGGATAACAGAAAATAAACAGTTGTTCCTAACAGGTAAAATATACAGTATAGTCACCAACATGTTACAGACAGACTAGTATGCATACAACGTAATAGGATAACAGAAAATAAACAGTTGTTTCCTAACAGGTAACATATACAGTATAGTCACCAACATGTTACAGACAGACTAGTATGCATACAACGTAATAGGATAACAGAAAATAAACAGTTGTTTCCTAACAGGTAACATATACAGTATAGTCACCAACATGCTACAGACAGACTAGTATGCATACAACGTAATAGGATAACAGAAAATAAACAGTTGTTCCTAACAGGTAACATATACAGTATAGTCACCAACATATTACAGACAGACTAGAATGCATACAACGTAATAGGATAACAGAAAATAAACAGTTGTTCCTAACAGGTAACATATACAGTATAGTCACCAACATGTTACAGACAGACTAGTATGCATACAACATAATAGGATAACAGAAAATAAACAGTTGTTTCCTAACAGTAACATATACAGTATAGTCACCAACATGTTACAGACAGACTAGTATGCAAAATGTAATAGGATAACAGAAAATAAACAGTTGTTTCCTAACAGTAACATATACAGTATAGTCACCAACATGTTACAGACAGACTAGTATGCATACAACGTAATGGGATAACAGAAAATAAACAGTTATTTCCTAACAGGTAACATATACAGTATAGTAACCAACATGTTACAGACAGACTAGTATGCATACAACATAATAGGATAACAGAAAATAAACAGTTGTTTCCTAACAGTAACATATACAGTATAGTCACCAACATGTTACAGACAGACTAGTATGCATACAACGTAATGGGATAACAGAAAATAAACAGTTGTTTCCTAACAGGTAACATATACAGTATAGTCACCAACATGTTACAGACAGACTAGTATGTATACAACGTAATAGGATAACAGAAAATAAACAGTTGTTCCTAACAGGTAACATATACAGTATAGTCACCAACATGTTACAGACAGACTAGTATGCATACAACGTAATAGGATAACAGAAAATAAACAGTTGTTCCTAACAGGTAACATATACAGTATAGTCACCAACATGTTACAGACAGACTAGTATGCATACAACGTAATAGGATAACAGAAAATAAACAGTTGTTTCCTAACAGGTAACATATACAGTATAGTCACCAACATGCTACAGACAGACTAGTATGCATACAACGTAATAGGATAACAGAAAATAAACAGTTGTTCCTAACAGGTAACATATACAGTATAGTCACCAACATATTACAGACAGACTAGAATGCATACAACGTAATAGGATAACAGAAAATAAACAGTTGTTCCTAACAGGTAACATATACAGTATAGTCACCAACATGTTACAGACAGACTAGTATGCATACAACATAATAGGATAACAGAAAATAAACAGTTGTTTCCTAACAGTAACATATACAGTATAGTCACCAACATGTTACAGACAGACTAGTATGCAAAAACGTAATAGGATAACAGAAAATAAACAGTTGTTTCCTAACAGTAACATATACAGTATAGTCACCAACATGTTACAGACAGACTAGTATGCATACAACGTAATGGGATAACAGAAAATAAACAGTTATTTCCTAACAGGTAACATATACAGTATAGTAACCAACATGTTACAGACAGACTAGTATGCATACAACATAATAGGATAACAGAAAATAAACAGTTGTTTCCTAACAGTAACATATACAGTATAGTCATCAACATGTTACAGACAGACTAGTATGCATACAACGTAATGGGATAACAGAAAATAAACAGTTGTTTCCTAACAGGTAACATATACAGTATAGTCACCAACATGTTACAGACATACTAGTATGTATACAACGTAATAGGATAACAGAAAATAAACAGTTGTTCCTAACAGGTAACATATACAGTATAGTCACCAACATGTTACAGACAGACTAGTATGCATACAACGTAATAGGATAACAGAAAATAAACAGTTGTTTCCTAACAAGTAACATATACAGTATAGTCACCAACATGTTACAGACAGACTAGTATGCATACAACGTAATAGGATAACAGAAAATAAACAGTTGTTTCCTAACAGGTAACATACACAGTATAGTGACATCTATTTATTTGCTTCATTTTTTTCTTGATTGAAAAGATCTCAGTGAGTGTTGCTTTTCAGTGCATAGGGGAAATCTGGTCAGGGCTCCAGAGAAACTACCCACTTATGTTTAAAAAACACAGGGCAAGAGCAGGAACTGGTGATGGAAGTAAGAAAAAAAATGAAAAGATGTCATACTACATGTTCAGGAAAAAAAACAAAGGCTTTGTGAAAATGTTTATGAAAGCTCACAGAAATGGAATGCGTAAGATCTACAATTAAAAATCAAGTCAGGTAAAAATCAAACATGCAAGTTATTTTTGTATTACGGACGAATGAAGAGGATATAGAAAAGGGAAGTAGGCAATTAAAAACTCAGCACAGTGACGTGCATCTCACGGGCTTACACGTTTATGTTAACAAACATTCAGAATATAAGCACTCCCTGAAAAAGTTCCTAAACCAGACTTACACCAGCTTACATACACTGGTTAACACGCTTTTCAACGTTAACAGCTGCTAACAATCATCTGGTACAATAACATACACTATTTAACACGCTTTTCAACATTAACAGCTGCTAAAGATCATCTGGCACAATAACATACACTGTTTAACATGCTTTTCAACATTAACAGCTGCTAACGATCATCTGGCACAATAACATACACTGGTTAACACGCTTTTCAACGTTAACAGCTGCTAACAATCATCTGGCACAATAACATACACTGTTTAACATGCGCTAACAATCATCTGGCACAATAACATACACTGTTTAACACGCTTTTCAACGTTAACAGCTGCTAAAGATCATCTGGCACAATAACATACACTGGTTAACACACTTTTCAACGTTAACAGCTGCTAACAATCATCTGGCACAATAACATACACTGTTTAACACGCGCTAACAATCATCTGGCACAATAACATACACTGTTTAACACGCTTTTCAACGTTAACAGCTGCTAAAGATCATCTGGCCCAATAACATACACTGGTTAACACGCTTTTCAATGTTAACAGCTGCTAACAATCATCTGGCACAATAACATACACTATTTAACATGCTTTTCAACATTAACAGCTGCTAAAGATCATCTGGCACAATAACATACACTGTTTAACATGCTTTTTAATGTTAACAGCTGCTAAAGATCATCTGGCATGATAACATCACACCTTATATGCAGAACATCCTTAGAAAGTGTTTCAAAAGGCATTTAAATCATCCAGGCAGCCAATTGCAGCTGTTTGGGTTTGGGATGCATCATACACCCATTGTCTTCTGTGAGGAATCTTGTGGTGATTTACCCCTGGCTATTTCCAAAATAAGACAGAACCACTGCTGCCTGGACCAGAACGGAATCCACACAAAGACCTTTTGAGAGAGTCTTGAACTTTTAGTCTGACTCTGAATATTAGTGGAAAGGGACGAAAAGTGTACAGGAACATTCTTATCCAAGGAAAGAAAAAAGTATCCATATTTCAGGCTTTCTTGCATGGAATCCTGGGGCGGAATTTGACAACAGATTGTTGTGGGTGGATGCTAAAAGATCTATCTGAGGCGTTCTCACAGCTGTATCTGTTCTTGGAAGACTCCTTGATTCAATTTTCATTCATGAGGGTCTGGTACTGGTCCTGTTCAGCTTGCCTGGCACACAGTTTTTCTCTAATGGTATGTAAGATGCCTGTAGAGGGAGGCTGTGCTGCAAAGCTGTATTGTAGGCTACCACGTCTAGACTGCAAAGAGGGTAAGATCTAGTTACCCCTCTTATTTGTGTACCACATCACTGTGGTGTTGCCTGTAAACACTCAAAGTGCTACCGGGAGGGCATAGATAACTGAGAGAGTCGACAGCATTTAAGTTGAAAGCATTTATAAGTGCCAAAATCTCTTTTATGTTTGTGTGTTTTGGTCTGTCTTTCCTGTTTCAAGACTGTGTACTTTTATCCCCATGCAAAGTCTGAGGCATCTACTGTTATGGAGCTTGGAGGGAAAAAGGTAGACCAGGATTCTAACAAATTTGATGTCTCCATCCCAAAATCTCCCTTTTCACAAACCCCAAACCTGGAAACTGGAGTGCCATAGGATGTTCATTCCGGGACCATACAAACTTCAGGTACCACTTGATTTTTCTTATGTAGAGTTTTGTAAGATGGATCATGAGAGTCATAGAAGCAAAAAGGCCAAAAATCCTGAGGAATTCCCTGACCGAG
This sequence comes from Protopterus annectens, assembly GCF_019279795.1. Taxonomy (NCBI): domain Eukaryota; kingdom Metazoa; phylum Chordata; order Ceratodontiformes; family Protopteridae; genus Protopterus; species Protopterus annectens. The sequence goes on along the minus strand of NC_056746.1, from coordinate 124,315,904 downwards.
GCACTAATCTAAGTTTAAAAACTCAGGAAAAGAAATACATCTAGATCTATGTTTTCCTGTGGAAGGAAAGTTCTTTGAAGTAAAGTGTCCCCCAGGAAAACAATACTGTTAGGAGTCAGACAAGAATTTTTTATGGTCTCCTCGAACACCAATCTGTGAAGGAGATCCCTTACCTGGGTGAGAGATTCCGGACACTTCTAAAAGAACACTGCATCAATAAGCAATTCATAAAAATAAGGAAAAATGTGAACAGTTTGCAGGCTGCGGTGGGCTATCACAAGATATAGACACTTTTATAGCGTCTTCACCAAAGGGTAATGCAGAGAAAGTACAGTTGTGTAAGTAAACTTATTATAATAGTAGATGTTACCCCATCTCTGGGACAACTTCCAATTCATGTTAAACAAACTCTCTCACTGACCCTATTCAAGTGAAATTTGGACAATTGGATGGGAAAAGTACAATTGTGCACACTTAGCATAGATGTAGATGTTCAAGTGTATTCACTGTTGCATCATCACCTGTGGGTTATCCCTGTTGTGGTAACCCTCGGCTGGCCTGAATACCAGAGTCAATGTTTTTCTGTGTCGGCTGTCTGGTCGTCAGTGCTACAAAAGAAGGCAGCCAACGTCATTACATCAGTTTTTCTTTCCCTATCCAGTCAGAAGTCCAAGTAAATATGGTAAAGTGGTCCTGGTGGCTAAAAGCCACAGTTAGAAACTTATGTCTCCCTAAAGAAAGAAGACATAAGGGGGAAGGAGGGTGGGAAACCAGGACTGCAACAGTGAATACACTCAAACATCTACATTTATGGTAAGTTTACACAACTGCACTATGTTCTTCGTGTTTCACTGTTGCAGTCATCACATGTGGAAGGATTCCCAAAGCTGAGGAAAGGGGTGGTAAGATCAGCAAGAGACCTAGGAATGGGTCAGCAAGCCCTGCAGAGGCAAACCCTGCCCTTGCCTTCGAAAATAGAGGTAGGTGGTAATGCTTGGTAAAGGTATGGACAGAGGTCCAGGTGGCAGCTTCCAGGATGCACCTGGTGGGAACTCCTCTGAGGAATGCTGAGGAAGTGGAGGCTGCCCTAGTGGAATGAGTTTGAATAGACTTGGGGGTGGGGGGTTCCCATGCAATGTGTAGCAGAAATGGATACAGTGTGATATCCATTTGGAAATGATTTGTTTGGAAATGGGCTTCCCCCTCTGCCCCTGAGGCAAAGCTGACAAGAAGTTGGTCTGCTTTCCTGAAGGGTTTAGTATGGTCCAGATAGTACCTGAGCTGTCTGTACATGTCTAGTGAGTACAGAATTCCTTCCCCCTTGTTTTGAGGGTTAGGAAAGAAGGTGGGTAGATGTATGGCCTGAGAGTTACATTAGATACCACCTTGGGCACAAAGGAGGGATTAGTCCTCAGGGAGACCTTGTCTGCATGGAAGATGATGAAGGGCTCAATGGCCATCAGTGCCTGAAGTTCTGAAATCCTTCTGGCTGAGGTGATAGCTAGCAGGAAAGCAGTCTTCCAGGAGAGGTATTTCAGTTCTGCTGAAGCAGCAGGTTCAAAGGGTGGTAAGGTTAGGTTTTTCAAAACGTAATTCAGGTCCTAGGCTGGAGGGGTGGCCTTCTGGGAGGTCTGATATTAGAAGCCCTTCTGAGAAATAACTTAATCAAAGGATGAAAGAACAGGGGCTGTTCTGTATCAAAATGAGCTGAAATGGCTGAGGTGTGGATTTTAATAGAGGAGAAGGAGAGGCCACTATTAAGTAGCACTGCTAGGGAGTCCAGGATAAGAGGGATGGAAGGTTGTGAGGTACTGCCCCCTCTGGACTGGCTCCCAGAGCAGAATCTCTTCCATTTTCCTGCATAAAATTTTCTGGTGCTGGACCTTCTGGCTTCTGTGAAAATGTCTAAGACCTATATGCTTAACAGGGGCCCCTTGTTAGCCTTTAGAGTATTAACCATGCTGACAGACTGAGAGTCTGCAAGTCTGGGTGCAGCATCCCCCCACCACCTGAGTTAAGAAGTCTGAGATCAGGGGAAGCTGCCTGGGAGGCTGTAAGGTCAGGCTGCACAGCAAGGATTACCAATGTTGTCTGGGCCAATCTGGAGCAACAAGGATGGCATTTGGTCTCTCCTCCCTTATTTTGATCAGTACCTTGGCAATAAGAGGCAGAGGAGGGAATGCATACACAAAGAGGGTGTTCCAGGGGTGGAAGGTCAAGGCATCCACTTTCCACGCTAGGTGGTGATACTCCCTGGTACAGAATATTTCCAGCTGATGGCTGAGATGCAAAGCAAAGAGATCCACCTCCGGAGTCCCCCTCGCCTGAGTGATTTGTAAAAAGATTTTTCTCTGGAACTGCCATTCGTGGGGGTCCAGTAAGTTTCTGCTTAAGTGGTCTGCCAGGGAGTTGTTGATCCCTGGTAGGTATTGGGCTATCAGGTGTAGTCCCATGGAAGAGGCTGTCAGCCGGAGGTTCATGGCTAGACTGCATAGAGGATAAGATTGGGTCCCTCCCTGTTTGTTGATGTACCACATTACTGTGGTGTTGTCTGTTTTGATGAGAAGAACCCCTGGCTTGAGATTGGGTTTGAAGGATGTCAGAGCCATTTGTACTGCCATCATTTCCTTCTGGTTGATGTGTAAGGGAAGGTGCAGGGCATCCCAAAGACCTTGGGTGCACCTGCCTTCTAGGTGAGCACCCCAACCTATGTTGGGTGGCTGCCCGGTTGGGTGGAGGGTGAAGGGAAGACCCTGCACAGGCCCCCGCCCACCACAGAAACTAAGCCCTTATACAGGGAATAAGAGGTAGAGAGGTCTCTAGCGGTTGAGAGTGCTGACACCAAAGGTTCTTTAGGTACCACTGAAGTTTTCTCATGTAAAGCCTGGCCAGAGGAATTAGAAGGATGCAAGATGCCATGTACCCCAAGGCTTGCAGGAACTTCCTCACAGTGAGGTGAGTTCTGGAAGCCAGCTGGGTCAAATATAGGGGCAGGAAGCTCTGCTCTTCTGAGGATAGGAAGGCCATTTGGGATGCTGTGTCCAGCAGTGCTCAAAGAAAATGATCTTCCTGGAGTATGTTTGCCTTGATTTCTTCTCGTTGATGGTGTACCCTAAGGAGGTATTCAGGGCTTTGAAAACCTTAAGCTCCTTAAGGAGCTTTTCTTTGCAATCTGCCTGAATGAGGCAGTCGTCCAGATAAGGGTAAATTTGTAAATGTTTCTGTCTGTAAAAGGCTGTGCCTGGGACTAAGCATTTGGTGAATACCCTGGGAGCAGTAGAAAACAAAGTGTTGTGAGCCTGTTCTGAAGTGAAGGAATTTCCTGCAGGATTCCCTTATGGGGATGTGGAGGTAGACATCCTTCAGATCTAGGGTAACTAACCAGGCATGTTTTGTCAGCAAAGGCAGCAGCTGTTGCAAGGTTAGCATTTTAAATTTGGGGACCACCAGGAAGGTGTTCAGAATAGATAGATCCAGGATGGGGCGCCAAGTACCCTCTTTTCTGGGAACATGGAATAGTCTGGAATAAAAGTCTTTGCCTGTTTGATCTGAGGGGACAGGTTGTACTGCCCCTTGGGACATGAGAGTTTGGACTTGTTTCAATGCCTCTGCCCAATGATTTGGAGGTAAGTCAGGGCACCCTCTTGGAATTGTGAGCTCACCGAAGGAGAATTTGTATCCCTGAAAAATGATCTTTAAGACCCATTGTTTTTTTGTGACAGAAAGCCAATTTTCTTTGCAGAGAGACAGCCTTCCTCCTAGTTTTTGGTGAGTGAAAAGAGGGCAGAGGGGGGAGGGGGAGTCATTGAGAGTTTTTGCCATAGACTGTCCCTGGGATAGGAGTCTGGGTGGTATGTCCCGTGGGGGGGGGGGGGGGTGCTTACCTTACCCCTGTCTGTTAGGTGCAGGAAAGGACCAGTGTTTTGAGGGAAAATTCCTGAACATAGGAGGTTGTACTTGAAGGAAATCTTTTACTGTTTGCATAGATTTTGCTTTGTCTTCCATCTTTATAAGTACCTCTTCTGCTTTTACTGCAAACAAGCGGTCCTTATCCAAGGGTGCATCAAGTACTTTAGACTTGACATGATCAGGGAGAGGTTGTTCCTTCAACCATGCATGTCTCCTAATAACAGATCCTGACACTGCTGCCCTGCTAGAGGCTTCTAGGGTGTCATATCCGCATTGTAATGAGTGTTTAGCTACTTGACAAGTAGAGTACAGTAAATCTACTAACCCTTTCGAATTTGCACATTCAGGAAAGGTAGAAATCTTTTGTTTTAGTAGTTCCAAAGTGTGGTGTTGATATTTTAACATGTAGAACCGACAGTTGAATGCTCTGATAGCTAAGGTTGCAGAGCTGTATACTTTTTTACCCTATCTGTCCAGAGCTCTGGAGTCCATGTCAGAAGGAATAGGATTCTTTGCAGAACTAGCCTTAGCTCCTTTTGGTCCCTGTGTAATGACCTCCGGATCTGCAGAAGGATTTCTGTACAGGTATTTGTGAGACTCTGGGACTCTGTAATACCTGTCAGGTTTTCTGGGCGCAGGTGGGAGAGCATCAGGACTTAAACTGGATTCATGTAAGTTATCATCAACAACCTCTAAGATACAGGGGGTGGCCAAGGGTCTCTGCTGGCAGGTCTAGAAACTCTCTTAGTCTTTTCTTAGACTGAGGGAAGTCTTGGGATTCCCAGTGGAAATTTTCCCTGAGGGTGTGAAGAGTTTCCCCAAAGGAAAGATCTTGTGGTGGGGAGGCAGAAGGAATGGATTCCTCTGCATCTGAATCCTCATAAGCAGTCAGAGGTTGTTGTTCCTCTTCAAAATCTGAATAATCAGACTCCTCAGAATCCTGTTCTGTCAGTATTTCAGGAGAAAGGTCTCTTTTCCTTTTGGAAGCTGTGGCCTGACTACCCCTGATAAGGGTGATAAGATCCTCCACCATTTTAAGCATTTGAGCTTGGGGTGGTGGAGCAGGAGTAAAAAGGTGGCTAGAGATAGCTTTCCTAGGAGTGGGCTTGCCTCTAGGCCTAAGAGTATCCATCGGTCTGAGAGAAACGGTAGTCAGAGGAGAAGATGTCGGTTTTTGTCTAGATTCAGTAGTGCGAAAAACCTCCTCGGAAGCCGGATTATGCATCGCGGCTTTGGACCCAACCAAGGCAAAGACAACCAAAGGCTCGGAAGACAAAGAAGATTTCTGCAGCATACTGGACTCTGAATGGGTCTCAGTAGAGGCCTGCGAAGGTATCGAATGGGGCATCAGGTGCTGCGAAGGCGCCTCACTGAATTCGGTAGAACTGACAACCTGGAAGGCTTAGCCTTGTGTGGTCTGTCTCTATCTTTATCCTTACGTTTTTTCGGAATGTCTACAGATTGTTGGTTGATAGATGCCATTTTGGAATGCGAAGACAGAAAACAAAAATACCTGGCTACAACAAGAGCTCTATGATGAATGGTCCTAGCGTTACGGAGGACAAAGAATCGGCAATGGGGGACATCATGTCTGGGCCTAAACAAGTGAGGCAAGTCTCTGTGTGGGATCTGCTTTCCACAGGCGAGACAATTGTTAACTTTCTCGGACATTGGTTAGTGCAAGAAAAAAGGATCCCCAATGGGGTACTTAGCGTTAAACGTTTTTAGCTGTAATTCAAACTCTGGTAGCGACCGACTGGCACACTTGCAAACTGCTTCTGCTACGGGCTCCACGGCAGCAAGAAAGACTGATGTAACAATGTCGGCTGCCTTCCTTTATAGCACTGACGAACTGATGTCAGATAGCAAGCGATAGCAGCCAACACAGGAAAAACATTGACTCTGGTATTCGGGCCGGCCGAGGGCTACCACAGCAGGGATAACCCACAGGTGATGACTGCAACAGTGAAACATGAAGAACATCTATAAATTCACCCTGGGGGGGGTCCCACCTGTATCCCTCTTGGATAAGGGTAATAGGTGCCTATTTAGTGTCTGCTCGAAATGGGTACTCTGGGGAACAAGGATTGAACTTGGCTAGGCCTATAGGGGCCCTAAGGCCATTAGCCTAGTAACCTCTTATGATCCTATGAATGATCACTGCTGCAGTAGCCTTAGCTATATGTGTTATACCCTGCCTATGCAGGATTCCACCCATACAGGTAATGGTACTGCAGCAGTGATCAATATGTAGAACATCCCTGGTCACCTGGATCACAATCAGGTCTCCATTCCTTTGCACCATTGATCCAGACAGTTTTAAATGTTTCTAAGATTCTGTTGTGCCTTTCTCATATGTATCGTTGTATAAAGCAGTAGGAGGATGTGAGTGGACATGTACCCCAGTTCTATCAGAAGCCATATTAAGATGTTACTTTACTAATGGCAAAATCTGTTAGGTCTGCTTTAATCGATAAATCCTCACTAAAAATAGGAATATCACACAGAATACATGACTGTTCCTAGGAATGTTGCTGAAGTTGAAAGGATTAATGAATGGCTTCTTTTAATTTGTTATTATCACAGAATTTAACAGCAGAACTGTCTGATTTATTTGGAGTGTTAGGAGTTCCATTGTGTTGTAACCAATCAGTAATCATATAAATAAGGAGAATTACGTTGTTCATTCTGAGATGCGCATGCACCGCCACTAAGCATCTGCTAAATATCCTACACTAGAGTTTTGGTCCAAATGGCAGAGAAGAAAAATTAAATTGATACCGAGCTCTCTGCAATCTGAGATTGCATGCATGAGCTGATGACAATGAAATGTGAACATGGGCATCTTTCTTAATTAGGGTACCAGTCATCGCCTTGTTCTATAAAACGCAGGGAAGTCTAGAAGATGCTCAACCCTGAATTACCTGGTTATAAATGTGTACAGATTTGATGCACTTAAAACTGGGCATAGAATTTTGTCCTTTCTGAAACTGCAGAGATTCTGGTGTAAGAACAGTAACCTGATACTACTGATTTTTTTTATTAATAACTAACATGCCAGCTGTACAAAAATTGTTCTACTCAGTGTGGGTGCCTTTCCGGAACAAGAAAATTCTATTGCAAAATCTTGTATTGTCCATACAACTCTACAGCCCTAGGTCTCTACAGCCCTCGTGCCATGAGGGATGGTAAGGGACAGGCAGGATTTTGCAGTCACTGCCAGGGTACTTGGTTTACTACCCTTTCCTGGTGAATGTGTGCGGTAACTGTAATAAATGCCATTTTCTTTCTACTGCTTTTGTTGGCAAGACTGCTGAAAGTACGTAATTATCCCATAAAAGGATGTTTGCCTTCCTGTACAACTCCTTTGAAACATATTAAGTAGCAGATACATTTCATAAAAAGATATGCCTGATTTCCAGTCTAATCCAAGTGTAGAACAACAAAACTGCAACCCTCACTATGATATGCTGATTCAAGCTACACACTTCTCCCCAAAAACTACGCTTGATGAAATGACTACAGTATTTATTTACATACAAGTAAATAAATAGATAAATAATTTACTTATTGCATTTGTTAACCTGGAAAGTCCAACTGAGCAAGAACCCCTTTTCAGTGGTGGCCCAGGAAGAAAAACCTCAAATGTACATTTTAGGTTACAACAAATACATTACAGTGGAGAAAACAAAGGAATGTATTATAAGGTTTATGGTTATCCCATTTGATTCTCGGCTGGAGCACCTTTTGTGTGGAGTCTGCATGTCCTCCCCGCGGTAGAGTGGCATTCAAAAAGACATGTGTAAATGGGTGTGCCTTCGTTGAAGGTTGGGTGTCGAGCTGGCACCTCGGCACCGTAAAAATCTACTGCCAATTATTAGCGGACCGGAGTTCCGCTGTGGTGACCCCTAACTGGGAAAAGCCGAAAGAAGAAGAACATAAGACCATAGGCATATACTATGTTAATGACCTACAGAGCCTTTATAAGCCATCTGTAAAACCCAAATGTGCCCATTTGTATCTTGGCAGTTTACATTACAAAGGGGTATGTTACCTAGGAAGTTCCTACAGATTACATATAGTGGGTATATGTTAGTTTGGAGATAGTTTAGCATCTGCCTCTGTCCATCAGAATCATAAGGGCTAGACTTGAGGTGAATAAGAAGTTATGTACTCACCATAACGTTCCATCTGAGTAGGTATCTTCATTTGTCTGCAACCTTTGGGATACGGATCCGATCTCGGATCCGAGCCGGCAACTTCTACCACAGCATAGATCCGAGCTCCTAGCTCCTCCCTTTACCCATAATCCCCTGCCAACCCTGACTGACCTCAGATCAAGTTTGCCCCATATAACAACTTGCTAGTGTGTCCCGGAAGGGACTCATGTAAGACAACTCCTACTTAGAATCATATTGGTCAGGGGGAAGGCGGGTGGGATGGTTGCAGACAAATGAAGATACCTACTCAGATGGAACGTTATGGTGAGTACATAACTTCTTAATCTGAAGTAGGCACTTCATTTGTCAGCAACCTTTGGGACAGAGTCACCAGCTACCTGAATCTTGGGTGGCCTTCATGGAAGGATATTCCGGAGCACTGCAGAGCCAAAGGACGCCCTACCTCTGGAGACAACATCCAGTTTGTAATGGCTGATAAAAGTATGGGATGAAGCCCAAGTGGCTGCGGAACAAATATCATCCAAGGGAACCTTAGATGTAAAAGCAGCCGATGTAGCAATGGCCCTAGTAGAATAAGCGTGGACTCCCTGAGGTGCAGGCCTTCCCGAACTCTGATATGCTAAGAGAATACAACTAGCTATCCATCGTGACAGGGTAACTTTAGAAACTGACTTGCCTAAGTTGGTTTTGGCAAAGGAGACAAACAACTGGTCGGATTGTCTATGACCAGCCGTTCGATGAATATAAAAGCGCAGTTGTCTGTGCACGTCCAAAGAATGCAGCTTATATTCTCCTTTGTTCTGATAGTTGGGGAAGAACACGGGAAGATTAATAGATTGATTAATGTTTGCTTTACAAGATACCTTAGGCAGAAAAGACGGATTGATCCTGAGGTAAACTCTATCCTGATGGAAGGCCAAATATGGTGGTTTGACACAGAGAGCCTGAAGTTCAGAGACTTTTTTAGCTGAAGTAATGGCCACCAGAAAGGCCGTTTTCCAAGAGAGGTATTTGAGATCAACCGTGGCCGCCGGCTCGAAAGGGGGCTTTGTGAAGGCCTGTAGAACTAAAGATAAATCCCATGGGGGTACTACCTCCCTGACAGGAGGTCTGAGGAGGAAGGTATCCTTAAGAAAAGCTTTACAGAGGTTGGAGGTAATAAGAGGGCCAGACTCATGCCCTACATGATAGTGCGAGATCGCTGCTAGTTGTACCTTGACTGTAGAACAGCTAGCCCCCTGATGAAAAAGGGTAGTTAGAAAATCCAAAACCGATGTTAAAGGCGCCGTAAAAGGATCTAAGTGACGGTGCTCAACCCAGATGGAAAAGCGTTTCCACTTACTCCGATAGACCTTTCTGGTGGATGGCTTGTGTGCTGCTACTAGAATGGCTTTGACTGGTGAGGAGATTCCGGGAGTCCTTATGAGGAGTGGAACTGGAGCAACCAAGCCGTCAGCTTGAGGTTGACCAGGTTGGGGGTTGGAAGACCCAGGGGGTGAGTAATGAGATCCGGAAGGGGATCCAGAATCCAGGGCGGATGAATCAGGTGAGACCATAGGTACGGGAACCACGTCTGACGAGGCCAGAATGGGGCAATGAGGATCATCTTGCTCCCCAACCGACTGGCTTTCTGTGAAAGTTTTAGCATCAGGGGCAGTGGAGGGTAAGCGTAAAGAAGACCGGGAGGCCAAGCATGTACTAGAGAGTCTCTCGGGGACTCCCCCAGAGGGGGGAATTAGAGCGAAGTAACTGTTGCATTTGGTATTTGAGGGAGAGGCAAAAAGATTGCAACAGGGTTGCCCCCATTGGGCAAATATTCGCTCTGCTACTAGAGGATTGAGAGACCATTCGTATGGGGTCAGGATTGTACGACTGAGCCTGTCTGCTAGGATGTTGGACCGTCCCGGAATGTGCGTTGCAATGAGAAAGCGGTTGGTGGATATCGCCCATTCCCACACTCTCATGGCCTCGCGACAAAGAGGATAAGACCTGGTTCCCCCCTGTTTGTTGATGTACCAGACCACTGACATGTTGTCCATTTGTACCGCAATCGTCCCAATCGGAAGAAGGTCGTGAAGTGCCTGCAACGTCAAAAGCACCACCCTCATCTCTAGGACACTGATATGCAAGGAGGTCTCTATGTCATTCCACGTGCCTTGGACCGTTCTGCCTGAATAATGCCCCACCGCCACCCCAGGTGAGAAGCGTCCGTGGTCACTGTGGCGATGGAAGGAGGCATCGAGAATGGGCGTCCCGTGTGGAGGCTCGGGGACTGGAGCCACCACACGAGCGACCTTCTGCAATTCCTGTTTAGGGGAATGGGATGGTACAGGGGGTTGCGAGACAGGGACCATTGCACCTGAAGGGTCCACTGCAGGACCCTCATATTCAGATGGGCCAAGGGCAGCAGAGAAATTGCTGCCGCCATGGACCCTAGAGCCCTCAGGACCAATTCCGCCGATGGAGCTTGAAGTTGGAGGGTGGCCTGTACATGCAACCTCAGGTTCTGAAGCCGATCTGGAGTCAGGAAAGCAAGCATTAGTCTGGAATCCAGTCTCGCCCCTATGAAATCTATTACCTGTGTAGGAGCCAGAGAGGATTTGGCCATGTTGACCGTCAATCCTAGACGTGGAGCAAGATTGAGGAAGTAATCCCTGCACGAACAGAGCAGATGCCTTGTTGGGGCGGTAAGGAGCCAGTCGTCCAGATACGGAAAGACCTGAATTCCCTGGAGTCTCAGGTGGACCGCTATTGCCGCTAAGACTTTGGTGAACACCCTGGGGGCTGAGGTGAGACAGAAGGGGAGGGCCCTGAACTGAAAATGACTGGCTCCCAACTGGAAGCGGAGAAACCTCCTGGAGTGTCTGTCCACTAGAATGTGATAGTATGCATCCTTGAGCACATCCAATCATTCTCCCATAACAGGGGGAGAATAGATTGCAGCATGACCATCCATAACTTTTCTTTGGGTACTGCCAGGTTCAAGAGAGAGAGGTCGAGGATGGACCTCAAGTCCCCATCTTTTTTGGCACCAGAAAGAACGTGGAGTAAAACCCTGATCCGAGCTGATCTGGGGGGACGGGTTGGATGGCTCTTTTTTGTAAAAGCTGCTGAATTTCTGTAGCAGCCGCCTCCCTCTGATTGGGTAGTACATTGGGGAGGCTTCTGGTTTTGGGGGATACAATAAAGGGAATTTGGTAACCTCTGGATGTGATGCGAAGCACCCAGCGATCTGTTGTTATGGACTCCCACATTGCTAGGTGCCTCGAAAAATGCCCCCCAACTGCCTCCAGAGTGGAGCAGCCGGGCAACCCCTCAGGGGTTCTGCGTGGGCCTCTCAGAGAAGGGTTCTCTGGACCCAAAATTCCTGGGACCCCCTCTGCCTCTAGGGCGGCGTCCTCCCTGTCCTCCTCTGCCACGAGAGGACTGATTACCCGGAGCAGACTGGGATTGATGTGATTTCCAGAACCACATCTTCTTCTGACCCTTTTCGTTCTTGGAAAAGGGCCTCTGGGGAGCAGACAAGCGGACTCTGACGGCAGACAACGTCTTCTCGTCTTTCTCACTCAAGTGTCGCAAATGGTTTTGCCAAAGAGAGCAGAACCATCAAAGGGGGCATTCGCGAATGATGCCTTAAAGGGTTCCGAGAAGTCACAATGTCAGAGCCAGGCTTGTCGCCTCATGACCAGGCCGACGCTGCCAGCTCTAGCGGCTCCCTCAGTGGCATGAGACAAAAGCTGCATAGAGGTGTTAGAAATGGACCGTAGAGTGGACATTTGGGAGGAGTACAGTTGTTTGTCCCCTTCCGACATGGACTCTGGGGGGGAGGCAGCGTATTCTTTTATTAGATCCCGCTGCATCCGGATGACATGTGCCATATAGTTCAGCGCCCTCATCGAGAAGGTTGCTGAACTGAAAGCCCGCTTCCCAAGGCGGTCCATCGCATGAGACTCCTTGCTTGGTGGGTGGATCATGGGGCTCTCATGAGCCAACTCTCTCTTGGTGGCTGCCGCCACCAACATGGCATCCACAGGGGGACCTCTGCTCCAATGGGTTCTCTCTGCCAGGGCACTCAAGATCCTGTCCGGGCGCTTGGGGACTGGCTCTACAGTGTCCGGCTCCCTCCAAGCCCTGGTGGTGATAAGGTCCACCAATGGGTCGGGGAGGGGACACCCAAGAGGTAGATGGCCCTGCTTCGAACGCCTCTAGGAATACGGACTCATCAGAGGAAGACTTGGGGGCAGACCAACCCCCGATGATCCTAAGCATTTCCATGATGTCTCCAAAGGAGACATCCTCGGGGGGTGACCTTGGGGAGCCTTCCCCTTCATCTAAGTCCGTATCTTCCGTAAGGGACTCGGGGGAGTCCACATGCCTCCTCTTACACTTAGACTTGTGAGGAACCTCCTCGGGGGGGGGGCTGTCCGAGGAAGTCTCACCAGCAATGTCATGTTCCGAAGGAACACCCCGAGGCGCTGAAGCAGGCTGCCCCAAAGGCCGGGTGATGGGAGCCTGGACCAGCTGAGAGGGAGTGCAGGGGGGAGCCGAAGCCAGGACCGGAGGTCCGGATGCACTCAATAGTGCCCTCTCCACTGCAGCAAAAGCCGAGGGGGAGCTGCCCTCGATCAGATCAGAGAGTCGACTCCCACCCGGATCTGAAGCGGGGACCGGACCCGGGGCCGAGACCATCGTATCCAAAGGACCCACATGCTCCGACAGGGATGGAGCCGAAGGCACACCGAATCCCTCGGTTTCGAAGCTCGGCCCACGGCTCCGAGAGGTTGGATCCGACAAACTCGAGGGAACAGTCAGAGCCGAAGTGCCCAGCACTGTCGGCTCCGACCCACCCCCGGATCCAACGCGGCTCAGCTCCGAACACTCCGAACCCGGAAAACGGGTTGGAGAAGGAGCGATTGGAGCAAAAAATGGGGTTGAGCTCCCCCCTCCCGGAGGGGGGGAGGCAGGAGCACTCCCATCTGCAGATGGGCCTGGATGAACCTCCTCATCATCCAGTCAATGTCTGCATCCGACATGCTATAAGTGGACCTCAAAGAGGCCACCAAGGCAGGCCTGGAGTGCCGCCTCGATGACCTCGATGAGGACCGGGTCACCCCCTCCTCGGGTCCTGGTGAGAAGCAAGGGGATCGGATCCGAGGAGGAGGCAATCCAGAAGCCCTGGAGGGAAAAGCCCCTTTGGCGGGTGGGGCCGAGGAGGAGTCCTCGGCCCGCCGCTTATGGTGCTTCTCTCTCCGCTTGTCTTTCTTGGCCTCCCTCTCCTCCGGAGCCGAAGCGGGAGGCTGAGTCCCGACCAGAGAGAGGGAGGCAGGAGTGGCCACCACCGAAGGCTGGATAGCGGCCACAGAAGTACCAGAGGCCGGAGCCGGATCTGGGGGCAAAAGACCCACCAGAATCAGCTTCGATCTCCGGTCCTTAAGTGCCCTGGGGTTGAACGCCGCACAGATCGCGCATCCAGAGGAGAGGTGTTCAACCCCAAGGCACCTAACACACCGAGTGTGGCCATCTGCCAGTGAAAGCTTATGGCCACACTCGGTGCACTTAGACAAAATGGCTTTAGGGGCCTCTGACATTTTTAAATAAAGAAAAAACACACTCACTAGGCCCCTACACACACCACACACACACACACTACGACCAGCGAGGAAGGGAGGAGAAAAAGGACCACAAAAATAAATTTAGATAGATAAAAAAGGGCTAAAGGGGTACCTAACCAATCACTCTCACTCACAGCAAAAGAAAAAAGGAAGAAAATGGAAATTTTTCCTCACAAAGTTTCGATAAACCAGGAGCTCAGGAACCTAGCTTGAAGCGCGGCAAACTAGATCTGGGGGTCAGTCAGGGTTGGCAGGGGATTATGGGTAAAGGGAGGAGCTAGGAGCTCAGATCTATGCTGTGGTAGAAGTTGACGGCTCGGATCTGAGATTGGATCTGTATCCCAAGGTTGCTGACAAATGAAGTGCCTACTTCAGATATTTTGATTTCCCATCTACTGGTCATGGTTACGCTTGAATACGGTTAGTGATGGACTCTGCATCACATGTATGTGGAGTCTATTACAGAGAATGGGGATCCTTTGAGACACATCTGTTTCGCCAACATGGCCTATTTATGTTGCAAGCAAAGTTTAAGTGCTGTTTGTGCTGAATTTGACAGCCAGCAGATTTGCTATGTCGCTTTGCTTAGTGAAGGTGGCACCACTGACCACCAGTTCAGTGCACTAATGTGTGCTGCTTTTGAAGTTTTGGACATAGCTGTAGAAGTCGTTGTGTTTGTCTTTAGCTTGTGAGGCTATGCTGACCTTGCAAGTGGCCTTGTTGGACTTAATTAGTCCTCTTAATTTCCTGCTTAGTTTAATTAGAGAGCTCCTATCATTACGGGAGCTGCTCTTCCTGATGTTTCCCTTTTGTTAAATACCCTATTCCAGGATTCCACCAATGTGGTTTGCTCTTAACTTTGGTTTGGGCTTCGCTAAGCAGTCATGGACATAATGCAAACTACTATGTGCAAATTATTTGCTATACATGACATGACTTAATCATCAAGAGTACAAAGCATTGCAATTAGGTTAGGCATTTCACTGTGCTGTGCATAATTATTACTGGTATTCACCTGGAGTTTCGCACATGCAAAGCCATGTATTATTAAGATGTTGTTTCATCTCAGATTTAAATGAGTGTATTGTTTCAATTTGCCTTATGCAGAGTAGTAGAGAGCTCCTTTTTCATATGAAGTGAGGGCAGAGTGTATCACCTGCACAACTTAGATCTAGTTATTGTAAGTAGTAGTTTATACTGTATCATATGCAAATTTCAGTAAATGGGGCAGAGCCTGAATGGCTAACTGAAAGCCGCAGTTTTTTAGAGCTCCATATAACTAGTTAAATAAGATAGAAAACAAATATATATAGATTTTTTTCTTCAAAGTATAAAATCTTATAGATAAAGGATTAATGTACATAATTAGAAACGTTGGTGAAGTTTTACAAATAACTTCATGTCAAAAAGCTTGGAGATATATTCACTTGTTAAACTGAGCAACTCAAGGAATTCTCACCAGGATGCAGCCTAAAAGAAGGAAGGAGCTACAGCAGGTGGCATCTACCCTGCAGGGGTTGTCTTTGAAGATGGATGATTTTAAAGAGAACCTAGAAAATCTTAAAACAAGCAGTCAGAAACAGGTTGACACCCTCAAGGAAATGCTACAACACCACCAGACAAGGACAACAGGAATAGAGGTTTCTCTAAATGACTTAGAAAGAAGACTTAAGGAAGAGGAAACACAGAAAGAACTGCTTCTTAAACAAAACACTTGGTTGGTTAATAAAGTAGATGACTTGGAAAATAGGGAGAGGAGAAATAACATCAGGATTGTCAGATTACCTGAAAACATAGAAGGTGAGGATATTATTTCCTTTTTATCAAGCTGGATCCCTGACTTTTTACATTTAAAAGAAGGACTTTCCTTTGGCATTGAAAGGGCACACAGAGCTCTTGGGAAACCTGCCACTAACTCAAACTCTCCTCCGAGGTCAATAATTATCAAATTTCTTTCATACTTGGACAAGGAATTGATTTTAAGATCTGCTTGGAGGAAGGCACCTCTAAAATATAAACAGAGCCTGATAAGATTTGATAACGACTATTCATCTAGAATAATGGAACAAAGGAAAAACGTGTGGCCAATGATAACGTTTCTGAAACAAAATAACATCAAGGCACAACTTGCATATCCAGCTAAGATAAGAATACTGTATGCCAACGAGATGAGGACTTTTATTGACTTAGAGGAAGCATCTTCATTTATTAAAACTAATACTGTGATTACTTTACCAGAAGATATGGATTGGATGTCACCTTCTCTCTCGAGAACAAAAGAAACAAATGTCTGGACAGACGTCAAAAAGAAGAAGCAAAAGACTGACACTGTTACAGCCAAATCTGTCAAAGCATCTACTATGATATGAATTGTTTTATCATTACTTTAAAGGGCCAATTTTACTGCTTGGAATTTTAAAACAAAGGTAACTAACTACTGGAATCTTTATATTCTTTGAAAATAGATGACACATGAAAGTTTTCACATTACCTCAGGTATGTAAAACAGGGTACTTTTCTTTCACAGAAGGAGGGTTATATAGCACATAAAATATTTATACTGTAAATCAACATACATAGTATATGTGTATTTTCTCTTAATTTTCTCTTTTCTTTCTCTATCTTCTCTCTTTTTTCTCATTATTCGTTTTTAACTGCATCTTGTCTCCCTTTCTAAATTCTCTCCTCTTTACTACACTAATATAGTCTGTATACATTTAATAAAGCACTACCTATACAAAGAGGCGATACTGTAGTTGAGGGCCTCACCAGATGTGCAGTAGCAAGTCATGCCCAAAACCCACCCCCGTGATATGTCATTCATGAATAAGCATTCCCTCCCAATAATGTACAACCGAAGGGAAAAAAAAAAAAAAAGTGTACTTGACGTTACCGGTATGGCGTGAGCCGACATTTAAACAAACAAAAAAAAAAAACCCTTTCTCGACCTTGGGGTATTTCAGTTTCTTAAGAGGACTGCAAACTGCTAAAATTTGATACAACGTGTAATAGCTTCTTATTTAAACTAAAGTGTTTCCATTGTCACAGAGCTTTTAATAGTCAGTCACCAAAATCTGATATTGACACTTTGAACGGTTATGTGCTGTCAGTACAGCACGCAATCGTAACGGAAGTGTAACCGCTTCTTCTTTCTTTCACTCAGATGTGGGGTTAAGTCTTTAAGTATTACAGGGTGTTGCAGCATGACTGAACTTTGATATGCACATATTGTGTATAACGGCAAGTTTTAATCAACCTAAAATGTAAAATAAATAAATAAATAAATAAAATAAAATAAAATCTATAGAATCTATTGCCAGTTTGTTGAAAACCCCAAGTAATATGCAGACAGGGTTTGTCACTCAATTTGCGACATGCCCACTTCTGCGCGAAAGGAACTGGTGAGGCCCTCAACTACAATATCACCTACAAAGATAAATAATAGTCTAAAATAATCAAGTTATAAGGTAGACTAATAGGAAAAGTGAACTTAATTAATTATTACAATATTTATTAGATTAATAATAGACACTGTTATGCTTATTGGGATTGGGGACATGTTCGTGATTAACTCTGAAATGTTCCGTTTATGTACTTATGTCCTTTGAATTATTTCCTATTACTATTAACAAATATATATATATATATATATATATATATAGAAAAAAAGGAAGGAAAAATGTACTGTTGGTTAAGAGAATTGAAGCTTTCTTTACATTCTATTTGCCTCGCAAACTATTTCAGTTTTTTTTAACACACACTGCTCAGAAACTGCTATATTTGCATTGCCATAGCAACAGTAAACAATTGTGGCAGTTTCTAAGGACACTGTGAACCTGCGAAGTGCATTTAGCCTCACAGATAACAAATAAGAAAAAGGAATGTTGTTTAGATACTAAAATGAAAATCAACCTAAGCAAGGTAAAATAAATACATAGTAGGAATATTTGTAATATTTTATGATTTATCCTCATAGGACTGATTACATATTCCATAACTACATGTGCACTTAAATGTAGCTGCTTGATTAAAAAGTATTACTCACTTTAACATGCTGATTTCACAAGCTGTCTGCACTGTAAAAGTTGCATTTTATATGTTACTTGAAATTGTCAGTCTCTAGTGCACATGAAAAGATGCATATTACTTTTTACAACATGTTATCCTTGCAGTTACCTCACACTCTGTACAAACTCACTTGGTAACTGATAGCTATTCATTTAAAATATCAGTTTAAATATTAAATGTGCCCTTGAAATGCTATTGACATTTTGACAAAATATAATCTGAACTGTAAAATGAATGACTTGAAAGAAGTGAAGTAATGCATAGATTTCAAATACAGTTCTTGACAATACAGTATAAGTAAAAATGTATACACACAAGGAAGGGTACTTGCGTATTATCCAACCACATTTTTACGGTCGCGAAATTCAGAAACTTCAAGTGAAACAAGTGTATGTACAAGTCAGAATTGAACTCCCAAGTGCTTTCTACTGTGACATTACCGTGGTTACGGATCGGGGCACACTAAGCTGTACACACATTACCGTGGTTAAGTATCAGGGGCACACTAAGCTGTACACATACACAACTAGTGTCTATCAGCAGTTACACACACTGGAATCCTAAACGCTGTAGCACTGATGCGATTACCTGTCCTCACAAGCAGTTTTGAAAGCTGCCATTATTCTTCCCGTTCGAAAAGAAACAAATGCTGTTATTTACTGACATACTGACAATAACACTCAGTGATGACTCGAAAACTACACAACTGCAACTTGCAGGGAATAATGTAAAAATATGAGGCAGAAATCTGGACACTGGAGAGGTATCAGTATGGCCAAGTGCATTCAAGGTAATGCAAACACAGACGTTTACAAAAAAAGGCCGATAAACATGGAATCCATGAACAGTTCCTCACTGTAAAGTCATTCACCCCTTCTTCTCTGGGTTTTCCTATTACTAAATCACATTTGTGAATTCTGACCAACAAAATACAGGGACATAATTTAAAGCATGATCTTTTACCCCTTTTACAAACTGGAGAAATTGGTTCTTACAGATTCCATTTGTCAGTAAGATTGCACAATTTACAATTCACCTATGCGGTTGTAATGCACGCAAATCTGAAAGACAACTTTTTGATTGGTTTTTCCTGATTAAGCTAATCCAAACTTTTCCAGTTAGCACTAAGGACTTTGATCAACACTTCGCACTGTTTCATGGCCTCATTTCACTTGAAGTAGGCGACTTTTGCAACCTCGAAAATGTGGTTGCGATAATACATAAGTACCAAAGGAATAATTGAAATGTTTTAGTCTTCCAGTTAAAATAGCTTACTGTCAACATTTTGCTATATCAGAAAGATTAAAGAGCTAGGAAATTACTATTATTTGTCCTTATAATGTTTATTAGACAGATGTTAGACTCTGCTTTGTTTAATGAATTGTGACTCATGTTTATAAAGAAAAGTGGACTCAATTAGATGTTATTACAACAGTTATTAGATTGATGGTGGACACTGTTATGCTTAATAGGTTCATAGTTTAGTACTAAGCTAACTGCCCTTGCGAGCCATTTTAAGCCTAGCCAATTATCCCTTGTGAGACTCAAACCCTGCACCTTGTGTTGTGTTTGTAACACCTTAACATATTAACATTAATGGGTTATGGGACATGTTAGCAATAAACTCTGAAATGTTTCGTTTATATACATACTGCCAGTTGAATTATTTCCTTTAGTATTAACAAAATATATAAAAGGAGGGAAAAATGTACTGTTGCTTGTGTGAATTGAAGCTTTTTTTACATTCTATTAGCCTCGTGAACTATTTCAGTTTTTTTTAACACTCACTGATTAGGAACCGCTATATTTGCGTTGTCATGGCAACAGAAAACAACTGCGGCAGTTTCTATGGGCTTTGTGAATCTGCGAAGTGCATTTAGTCTCACAGATAACAAATAAAAAAGTAATGTTGTTTAGCTATTAAAATGAATACTAACCTAAGGAAGGGTAAATTAGATAACTTAATAGGACAACTTGTAAATACTTTATAAATTACACACATTGGATTACACATTCCTGGAAACTCAACTGAAATGTCCCCAAATTACTTGTGAACTTAAATGAAACTGCCTGATTAATAAGCATAACTTAGTTTAACAACCTGAATCCATAAGCTATCTGCTCTACAAATGTTACATTATATATGTCACTTGCAAATGACAGTCTCTAGAGCACACGAAAAAATACATATTACTTTTTGCAATATGCTATATTTGCACTAACCATACACTCTATACTAATTCATTTGGCAACTGAAAGTTATTATTTAAAATATCAGTCTATATATTAATTGTACCCCTGAAATATTGTTACCATTTTGACAAAATCTAATCTGAAGTGAAAAGGGAATGATTTGAAGTAGTGAAGCGTTGTACAGACTTCAAAGACAGCTATTGACACGATAGTATAAGTAAAATGTATACATGCAAGGAAAAACTGAAATGCTTTACTCTTTTAATTAAAATAGCTTATTGTCAACATTTTGCTTTATCAGAAAATTTAAAGAGCTAAGAAATTATTTTTAATTTGTCTTTATAATGTCTACTAGAGAGATGTTAGACATTGATTTGTTTAATGGCTTGCAAGTCATGTCCATAACGGAATACTGAATGTTATTTCTGTTTACCTATGTTTTCTGAATTACTTTAATTAGTACTGATTTAAAACAAAAAAAGAAAGGGGAAACCTCTGTTTTTGGTTAAAGGAGAAGAGGCGTAAGAGTATTCTAACTGCCCTGTGAACTCTCTAAGATGCTCTAATCACCATTTGATTAATACTTACCTAAGGTAAGTCTTGATTACTATATAGGTAGCTTCACATTCATTCCAGACCTGATGTGATTACCCATTCTGGAAGCAGGAAGTGCCCTATGCAGGATGGGAATTGTCAGGGTGATCATAGTTCATTCTTAGACTCTACTTTGTAAATCTATAAATACGTAAAAGCACTGGACACTGGAATGTAGGGCCCCTATGCTCAGAGACAGGATACCACTGATAAACCATGTCTTTTCATAAGTTTAAGTTAAAGTTAGTGAGTTGAAGAGTGGGAAAGTAAAGGAAGACATTACACCTACAGTAAATTTATACTACATTGGTAATCACCCATTGTCTCCTACAGAGTCTTTTTAGTCAAACTATTCTAGTAATAATCCATTTGTTGTTGGCTTATCTAGTGTATGCTCCTCTGTTGTGTTTAATTTATCAGAAATGACATATCTGACATGTTTGGGATCTCTTAAAGGTATCTATATAGTAAATATTTTCTAAGTCAACAAAATAATTGTTTACACTATGAACATTCCATCTTGCTGTATAAAATAATATAGAATAACAACAGAATAATATAGAATTTCATACCTCTTTTAAGAAAATTCTCCATATAATAATTTAACATATGGAGCTCAGTTGATATTGCTGGTTAAAGGTATGAGTGATAATCCAGTAGATCTATCTTTATCTATTGGATTAGGAATGACTTTCACTCCATGTTTAATGGGAAATTCATATTTACTTGTACTTGATACTTTAGAATTAATGTTTTATAGAAGTATTTTTTAAAGCCTGACCAGAATTTTACCCTACTTGTATTTAAAGAAGAAAGAAAATTAAATAGCACTCCCAAGTTTACACACATAAAAATAACATTCAGTTTTATCAGAGAATATAGTACAAGTACTATAATCAAAATAAAAAAAAAGAATAAAAATGCTTCTTCCAACAATAACTTGAAATGGATTTAACATTCTTATCCCTAAATACTAATGGCTTAAATAATGCAAGTAAAAGATCAAACCTACTAAAATATTTAAATCTAAATAAGGCACAAGTAGCATTTCTCCAGGAAATGCATTTTAAGACTAATGATAGCTTTATTTGGAACCGTAAGGACGATACAGTCTTAGCTCAATCCTCCTATAGAACAAAGACAAAAGGAGTATCAATTCTCTGGAAGAAAAACATAATCACTCCAATAGTTATTTATAAATATGAAGACAAAGAAGGGCTACTAGCATTTGTTATAGTTAAATTTAATAACAGAATATGGACTTTAGCCAATCTATATTGGTTCCCAGGAATTGGAGCAGGAACGGTTAAAAAACACCTAGATTTTATTTCCAACAATTATAAAGGAAATCTTATACTGGGCGGAGATTTTAATTGTACCTTAGAAGCTTCTGAAACCACCAAGAACTCTTTTTGCACAGCAACTATTTCAAAATCATTAAAAAGATGGCTTGATTATTTTCATTTAATAGACACTTTTAAAGTAAAAGATGATAAATCTTTATTATTTTCCCATAAAGACTACAGATTTGGAACACAAACCAGAATAGACAAATTATTCGTAGTTCAAGATTTACAAACAAAAATTCTCAACTTCTCAATAGTTCCATGCCCCTTCTCAGATCATGACTCACTGATAATGAAACTCCAAATAAAGTTTAAACCATTAATCTTCTCAACTAGAATTCCATCATATATCATGAAAATTAAAGAATTCAGACCCTGGATATTGTCAGAACTACAATTATTTCTTGAAATTAATAATACAACAGAAATCAGTAGAGTCATGGTTTGGGACTCATTAAAAGCATATTTATTTGGTAAGACCCTTAGCTGGAACAAAAACAAAGTTAGAGTGTGGGAATCTACATCATTAGACAAGCAAACCAAACTCTTGACAGCAAAATCTAAAAAAAATCAGAATTGTCCAGAAGTCAAAAAAGAAACAGAGGAATTAAATAAAAAATATAATGAAATTCTTATCACAAAACTTGTCTAGCCTTGGAAAAATTAAAAATAAACTCATTAGCCACCTCCCCCAGATATCTACATAACTTATGTACAAGATTTAAAATACACTCTAAAGTAAATAACATTAGTAGTATATATCATGAAAAGAAAGGGAAAAAGGTATCAGGTATAGGAGACATCCTTGAAGCATTTTGGTTCCATTATATGGAACACTTCAAAAAAAAAAGATTTAGATACCAACCAAATAAACTTAGATACAAACCTTATTAATATAAAAAAAAATCCAGAAAACTTAAAACTAGATCTAAGAAAACCTATATCCTACAAAGAAATTGTTGACAAGATAAAAGAAGGTAACTCTAACAAAGCTCCAGGGATAGATGGTATAATTACCGAAATTTACAAACTCTTCCCTTCAACAGTAATCTCCCTTTTTAATAAAACTTTGCTAGAAGTCCAGTCAGAAGCAAAAATACCACCCTCATGGAAATATTCTCTCATAACATCAATTCTAAAAGATAATAAACCATCAGACCTATGCACCTCATACAGACCTACATCATTACTGAATAATGATTACAAAATATTCATGTCAATCCTAGCTAACAGAATAATAATCCCATTTTCAAAGACAATTAATGATAATGAAACTGGATTTTTATATAACAGGCACACACATGATAATATTAAAAGGATACTTACTCTTATAGATTATGTGAATAAAGAAGATAGAGAAACACTTGTAATCGGATTAGACACAGAAAAATACATCGATTCCCTCAACTGGGAATATCTATTTAAAACTTTAGCATTATTTGAATTTCTTCCTTCCTTCATCTTATTACTAAAAACATATATATTAACAACTTAGCAAAGTAAATTAGGTCCTTTCATCTCAGAATGTATCCATATCACGAAAGGTATTAAACAAGGATGTCCCCTATCTCCTATTTTATTTGCTTTGGCTATAGAAATACTTGCAGAAATAATATGTAATATTCCAAGAATAAAAGAAATAGAAGTCTATGAACAGTACATATCTAAAATAATGCTTTTTGCTGATGATATTTTATTAACCCTATCAAACTCCAAAAAGTCATTGGAAGAGCTAGAAGTAATGGAGAAATTCTATAAGATTTTAGGTTTACATTTTAATAGATAAAAATCAAAACTTCTATTTTTAAAATAGAAAAAAGAACTACAAGTTATAGATAAATCCATCATAGGAAAACAAGAACTTACTCTAAATTATTTAGGAATAGTGTTATGCAAAAATCTAAACGAAACAGTATTAATAAATTATAAAAACATTATTGACACAATAAAAATATATATAGAAAAGTAGAACAAAATAATATTAATTGAAGACAGATTGCAATTAATAAAAATGGTCTTATTGCCAAAAATACTTTATGTAGCATTAGCAATACAGTTAATTCCTGAAAGATGCATTCTTAAAGAAATGTTTAATAAAATTTTTATGGTATCCCAAAAAGAATAGAGGATCTTAACTCACCACATTACACCCTGGAAACGAGGAGGATTGAACTCCCCAGAAATAGAAACATATATAAAAGCATCTGTGCTTAAAACTACAATAGACTGGATAAAACCAGATTATTTTGCCAACTGGAAAAAATTAACAACAGTTTTATTAATAAATGAATTTAATCTATTAAAAAAAATTGTAATATTAGACAAATCTAACAAACCCTGCTACATACTACGCATTAGTATACAATATAATATAACAAAACCTTCTAAAACATCTCTGATTAATCATTACATTAATTCCCTTAGGAAACGTATCAATGTAAACATAGATCTAAAACTTTGGTTTGACCTTTTAACCCTGTTTACCACCACTAAGAACTTTCCTCACAAAATATATAAGGAAACAATAACCTCCTGGGAACAAAATGGATTTTTATGCTGGTTTCAATTTGTAAAAAAAAATAAATGTTTTAGATATACATATGATAAAAACTACTTACAATATTCCAACAAAAGACTGCTTAACCTCACAAAGCATTCTAATGTACACTCAAGATTTATGCATATTAATTAATAATTCCTAATTTAAAGATACTCCAAATCTAATATGTTTTCTATATGAATTTATATATAATAGTTGTGAAAAGAAAATTTCCATTTCAAATCTATACAAAGAGTTAATAACATATAAAACAATTCCCAAACCATCATACTGGCAGTTCTTAACAAAAGGTCAGGGATTACAGTTAGCAGAAGAAATTAAATCTAACATCTTACTGTCAGTTAATTACACCTCTAACACATAGTACTGGAAATATTTAACTGGAAATACTTACACAGAGCATTTTTAACAACAGATAGAATTAAGAAGATCAGTTCTACTACAATTTTTTTTGCTGGAGGTGTGAAATGCCAAATAAAGCAGACTGGATTCATATTTTTTATGAATGTAATAAAATTAAATCATATTGGAATGGAATTATCATTTTTACGAGCTTTATTTAATGAATCCTTTACCTTAACTAAAGCATTAATTATACTAAATGTAAATGAAGGTCCCTACCTGGATAACATAAATATGTATTTGTTATGGAAAATACTTGCTATATCTAGGAAATGCATAACTAGAGTGTGGAATTCAAATACATCACTGACCTTGGAAGAATTCTACACTTTACTGAAGACAACTGCATCGATGGAAATAAAAATCAAAGAACTATGAATCTATCCCCAGGCCATTGGTAAATAATCCTTGGAAGAAAGTTATATCTTTGTTGGACACTCTGCAATAATCAATATTGCATCTCTGATAACTAATCTGCCAATTCTATATTTACTAACATACAGTGTATATAGTTGTTTTAAATGATATTTAAAAATATTATGTAAATGTTATTTTTAATTGAAAATAAAATTATTTGAGTAAAAAAACAAATTTCAGTAAATGAACTCCAGTTTTGTACAGTGCAACTGTTAAGCTCTGCAAATCTATTCCAATTAATGAATGGAATAGACTGTGACACTTTCCTGGAACTGCTCTAAACTGGAACTAGGTATATGTACTTTTTTGCAGTACTTGTCTGTAAGTTAGAATCCTTTAAATCTTAAAGATGCAGAAGGGACTGCTTTCTCATTCTGTTTAAGCATGGCTAGATAAACAGTCTTGTGAGAACTATATAAAGTATGCAACTATGCAAGTAAAGGGGATATACGCATTCTGTCTGCCTTTTGTAACATTTCAAACCGATGAAAGCATGCACTTTGCATCAGACATTCTCATCATTTCTACATATTTCTAGTCCAGACAACAGAGATTCCCTATTGGCCAAATGAAAAATTCTCCCATATAACTGGATGTACAAATAAAGGAACAATTCTCTTTACTTGAATTCAATGAAAAATGTACAGTATACTTCTCAGTATCAGAAGGCCATGACAAATAAAGTGTATTTACATCATATAAAATACTTCCCTTCAGTAGTTAAGTCAAGAGAAGGAATTTGATCATTTCCATTTTACCCCCTTAAACCTTTACATGCTCCTGCAAATTTCTGTGTGTTTTATGCACTGAATCATGTCAGTCCAACCAAGGTCCTAGCTGTAGTTCCAGATATTACTTCAGCACCTTAGTGAAATATTCATCTACTAAGGTTTAGATTAATTACAAGGAGGCGATTAAAACAGAAGCAGAGCTACATGTAGCTAGGTGGTGCAAGCCTAACAAAAAAAGGTGCTACACTCATCTGTTTCTTATGCCGTAGATCCAACATGACCACTACTCCATCCCACTGGACAAATATCTACTTAGGTCAAAACTTTTCCCCAAGAAACCATATAGTATGCTGGCAGGCTCATGAAAAGCAAGGAACCAGCACATCAGACAGGCCAGCACTCACCCAAAGGGGAGGTCTCTGTTCAGACCATGGGAAGGTCAGCCAAATCAAGATATGGAGAGTGAATCCATATCCTACTCAACCACCAAGGGGAAGATCAGAAGAAAAAATAACTACATACCTGACACACAATCTGTAAGAGGATGGGATCTGTCCCAAGCCAACAGGGAAGAATATAATATACAATAACTACATCCCTGAAAATGGTTAGACACAGAATCCATGAGAGGATAGGACCGGTCTCAAGCCAACGTGGAAGAATATAATATACAATAACTACATCCCAGAAAATGGTTAGACACAGAATCCGTGAGAGGATAGGACCTGTCTCAAGCCAACATGGAAGAATATAATATACAATAACTACATCCCAGAAAATGGTTAGACACAGAATTTGTGAGAGGATGGCACC
The DNA here is from genome assembly GCF_019279795.1 of Protopterus annectens. Taxonomy (NCBI): domain Eukaryota; kingdom Metazoa; phylum Chordata; order Ceratodontiformes; family Protopteridae; genus Protopterus; species Protopterus annectens. The sequence goes on along the minus strand of NC_056746.1, from coordinate 124,289,078 downwards.
TGTCTCAAGCCAACATGGAAGAATATAATATGCAGTACTTCTGAACTTAACACAGAAAAATAAGAGCTGCGTTCTCATAGAATGCACACCTAGGAGCTACGTTCTCCCAGAATGGACACCTAGTGTTTGTCAAGCAGGCAGCTTTACACAATCTCCATGTTCCCAATCTCAAAAAGGAGAACAACAGTTGGTGCCAAATCCAAACCCCAGGGGTGTAAGTAAACAAAAGTCTCACTGCAATGCAGAATGTGAATCTGCCTTTTATTTGCAAAAAAATAACCCACTCTACTAATACTCTACAAAAACATTTCTCGTGTGTTATTTAAATTCTTGTCATCTTTTACTGCCTCATTTAGACCTGACTGTAATCATTTTCTCTATTTTTGCATTTTTTTTTCTTCTTAAAATGTGAATGCACTGTTCATATCACTCTGTTATATGTATCATTATTTGTGACTCAAAAACGAAGCCAAAAACTGGAATCCACCACAAGATGTATTTATTCAGCATTTTCATTTCTGAGATAGAGACTTCTTCAGAATAAAGTACATACATCCCAACGTTTTTATATACTAAGTACATTCATTTAATCAATTAATCAAATAAAACCATATGCCATGTTCCTTACAGTCCCCATTGTGTAGACACTCACATATAGTAACAAATACAATGAAATGATGAATAAAACCATGTACAATCAGCACACATACATACATAAATCCCTACTAAACATGTTTACAGATATATTATGTATACAACAGTAAAATATATGATAAAACTGTAAAATGTATATCTGTACCTGTCCACCTAAAATGGATGTAAAATTACCTTCAAATATCTTTTAATTTGTAAACTATAAATATAAAATGTATATGGATTAATTAAAAAGTGTGATTGTAGCCTAAGAATGGACCTAATGGATACTGAGCTGTTCAGCCCAGGTGGTTTTGAGGCATTAGACCTAATTTGCCACCTCAGCTCTGAGAGTTCTAAAAAATCGTTGAGTGGTCCCCCTGTCTCACCTGTTATTCCCTGTTCAAGGATGATAAAGTTAAAACCGTGTCCTGCATTTATATTACGATGTGCTGCTACTGAATTATTGTTATCCTTCCATTTTGTATCATAACAATGTTGGTATGTCCTGCTTCTCAAAGCTTTGGTTTTCCTATGTAGAACTTTGGGCACTGTGAACATAGTGCCAGATATACCACAGCTTTTGAATTATTATAATGTCTCCCATAATTGGGTACAAATATTTCCTTAGCCTCTATTATGTGTTGGCATTGCAAACAGTAACCACATTTTATCATCCCAGCCCCCCTCATATAGTCTTGTGTATATCTCTCTAACATATTTTTTGTGTTACAGTCTTTTTTGTAAATAATCTTAGGGGCTGGCCCTACAAACTCAGCTTGTTCTGCATTCGCACTGAAAATATTCCAGTTGTGTTTGATACTATCACTAATCTCAAACAAATGTTGGTTGAATCTAAGTGATGCTGATTTTTTAAAATTCTTTACATCCTGATGTTTGTCTATCTGTAAACCCCCTCCCATACCAAGTAGGGGAACAAAATGTCCATCAAATCTCTTTTTGATGACTTCTTGGAAACTTAACATAGTCTTTTGGGTAGCCCCTTTTCTAGTAACATATTCTTCAGGATTCCAATTTGTACTAAAAATGTGTTGTATTCAGAGACCGCCCTGGCGAATTGTATACCCTGTCCCTTGACAAGGGACTTCTTTTGGTGGAGGGGGTGACAGCTATCACAATGTAGCAAAGAGTTAGAATAAGTAAGCTTACGGTAGATAGTTGAGGTAAATTTCTTCAAAGTGACACCTTTTGTAATAGTAATGTCAAGGTAGTTAACCTTGTCTTCCTTTATAGTATAAGTAAACTCTAAAAAAATCTGTACTCAGTTGCAAAAACCCCCCAAAATTCTCAAATTCTGCCTTGTCCTTGTTCCATAAAATAATGATATCATCTAGGTAACGTCCATAAAGGGACGAATAGTTAGCATAGTGGCTATTAAATATAATGTCTCTTTCCCAAAATGCCAAGACTATGTTGGCAAAAACAAGCTGCCCCCGTTGCCACCCCTTTCACCTGTTTGAATAATTGTTGTTCAAAGGTGATAATGTGGGCGTCTAATACCAGTTCCATTAAGGTCCTAATTGTGAAGATACGGGTATGGTTAAACCTGGTATACTGACATAAATATTGATAAAACCCGTGTCATGGGGTATAACTGAGAACAAATCACGAATATCAACAGTAATGAACATCAAATTGTCATTGTACATACCATCATTGACTTTAGATAAAAAGTCCCAGGAATCCTGCAATATCCAAGAGCAGTCTAAGTATTTCTTTTAATTGGTTATCCAAAAATCTGGCTTTAGGAAATGTTTTGGATGCACGTGTGTCAACTAAAGCAGATATGTAACAATGCTGAAATCACGGTTATGAAACCCAACAAAGGTGGTGGTCTGGTGATTATAAACCATAACACATATATTGAGAACATATTTAACCTCCTATATAGTGACACCTATTGCGAAATTAGTATTAATGAAAAGACCATTTGTTACAGCAAAGTTGATATAATGTTAGAGGAATTACTTACAAATCGACAAATAAATATGAATGAACATACATACATGATGGTACAACACCCTAAAATTCCAACTATATTTGGTGTCCCAAAGATACATAAAGACCTCTTAGACTCACCACACATTTCCTATAGCCAGATTTTAGCTGAGGTTAAGCGAGATTTGAGCTGATTTTAGCTTAGCTAGCTAAGGATAATCACACAACATTATTTAACTACATCCAAACTCTAAAAGGAAATACCCAGCTATGTGCTGAAATGGTTGCGGATGACATGACCCATACTCAACCACAGGTAGCCAACCTGCTAGCTGACAGGTTTGCAGAAGCCTTCACCCCCCTGTCCCCTCCAGTCAACCACCCAAAGTATACCTGCCACAATTCCTCAGCCTTTCATCTCAGCCCTCTCCAAGGCCAAAAGCATAGCATCGATTGGACCAGACAACAACCCAGGTTGCCTTTTAAACAACTTAAAACATGACCTGGCAGACCCACTTTGATCCCTGTTTAACCACAGCCGGCAGACAGGAGGACAGCAACAGTAATCCCTCTGCACAAAGGGGGAACCATCAATCGACCCTGGGAATTACAGGCCCATAAGCTTTACTAGTCTGATCTGCAAGGTCATAGAAAGAATCATTAAGAACCTTATTAACAAGGACATAGGCAATCTCCAAACTTTGGACTCAACCCAGTTGAGATTCATTAAAGGCACATCATGTGGTTTCTCTTTCTAAAGCCCTACACTTGCTCAGCTCTTATAAGGAAACACTAACTAACTAAAGCACTACACCCTCCTTGACTTCTCATAAGTATTAGGCTCCCGATTGGTTCTTCCTGATCAAGTGAAAAATCAGTTCCCTTCCCTAATCTGATCAGTAAAAAAACAGTTCCCTATGCTAATCTGGTATGTCCAAGGGTCAGTTTCAAGGTTACTCTCCAGTCCAGCTGGTGAATCTGGGAATTTTGAGGCAATGTTACAATTGCCTTATGTACACAGACAACCCTCTCCTCCTTCCAACAAACTCTAATACATGTGAGAGATGCAGTTACACAGCCAAACTGGAGGCAGAGCTCTCTCAACCCCAAGACTGGCACAGTCAGTCAGGAGGAAAAGGTAACCACCCACACCACAAATTCAGTCTCACACAGACCTATTGCATCTGCACACCCAACACATAAACACACAAAAACATACTCGGAGGCTCTAAATAAAAATCTGCCTAAACAGCAAAGACTCCTAAGCAGATATCCAAGCCACCCCTCAACAATACCCACGAATCACATATCTCTCTCACAAAATCAGTGTGCCTCACAGTCACAGCCCTTAAGGCCAAACAACACACCAAATACACTTATTATAGGGGACTCTATTGTCCGGCACACTGACGTCCCGCTCACCACATTGAACAAGGAGAAGGTCACTGTAAGCTGCCTGTCGGGTGCCAGTATCCGCCACATAACGCAAGCACTCAGGTCACTACAAAGCAAGTACAAGTATGACTCCGTCATTGTCCATGCTGGTGTGAATGACCTGAGACGTACCTCCCTGGACTACATGAAAAGAGACATAGAGGAGCTCTCTGACCATGTAGCCCAGGCTGGTATGACCCTGACCTTGAGTAGCATCTTGCCCTCACCAAGAATGATGCCACAGTATAAAGAGAAAATGATCAATTTCAACAATTGGCTAAAGTATTGGTGTCATTCAAAGGGGATCCAGTGTCTGTCTGCCTGGGATGACATGCTTGACAAGCCACGTTGCTTCGCTAGGGACGGCTTGCTCCTGTCACCCTTAGGCTTTCGTATACTGGCCAAGGCTCTTGCCACCCCTATAGTGCCTTTTTTAGGCAAGGCTCAAAGGACAAACCCACCTCCATAGACAACCCAAGGATAAAAAAACTAAAGGTAATGCTACTCAATGCCAGAAGTCTAAACTTCAAGGTGCACGCACTCAAGGCTCTCCTCAGTATGGAGAAAATCGATGTCTATGCAGTAACAGAAACCTGGTTCAAGGCTCCTGAGAGCACCTCAGCACTACCAGGTTATAACTCATACCATGTGTTTAGGCTCCAAAACTCGGACCGAAGCACAAAAGGAGGGGGAGTATCTATATTCATCAAAGATACCTACACCTCCAGGTTAGTGGCACTGCACGAAGCATCGGAAACCATCCATGTGCAACTAACAGCGGGCAAAATTGCCTTTCAGTTTGTAGCCTGCTACAGAACACCCTCCCTATTACAGGAACCCCACTTGGCATTCCTGAGAACACAGGAGAATATGAAGGTCTCTCCAAACACTATGTTATTGGGTGACTTCAACTACCCAAGCATTGACTGGGAAAACTGCTCAAGCCCAAACACTCTTGCCCAACGGTTCCTTGAATTTATAAACTCTAATGCAATGGAACAACTGGTCACCACTCCCACAAGAGGGAGCAACATATTGGACCTGGTCATCACCAACATGGGGACTCTATGTTCCACACCAGAGGTAAACCCTCATTGGTAAGATCAGACCATAAACAAATTTCCCTGGACATGCATATCCCGTCCCCACCCCCAGCCAAGGAAATCACTGTAAAGAATTTCTCAAAAGCCAACTTTGCACTTCTCAAGACTGAGGTGGAATCCTTCAAAGCCCCTGGGCCAGAGAATAATACAGCCCAATCCGCAGAATCCTTTACAAATGCATTCTATGAGCACCTGCAGGAATGCATGGATCGTGCTATCCCAAATAAAACCAAGACTCACTCCTCCAAAAACAGGAGACCGGTCTGGTGGACCCCAGACATAAATAAGCTATACAACAGAAGGAGGAAGCTACTACATGACAGAGAAAAATCCCAAAAAGGGAAGGCATCTCTGATCAGTATTAGCAAGAAACTTCGATCCCTCATAAAATCATCAAAGGCCAACTTTGAAAGAAAAATTGCCCTAGACACTAAAGATAATCACAAGGCCTTCTTTAGTTATGTCAGGAACATGGGCGGAAACTCCCAGATATGCTCTGAATTGTTGCATAATGGTACAAAATATACCGAACCTACAGATATAGCCAACATCCTGGCAGACAGATTCAGCGCAAACTTCTCCCCCCCTTCCTCCCCAAAGGAGCAAATGCCTATCCCAACTGAATGTAACCTCCCTGACATCACAGATGCACAGGTGAAAGCTGCCCTCTCCAAAGCAAAAAACACAGCATCTATGGGACCAGACGGTGTCCCAAGCTGTGTCTTACATGAGCTCCAAGAAGAACTGAACCCTCACATTAAGTCACTGTTCAAACTTAGCCTTACTACAGGATATGTACCCAAAGAATGGCGTACAGCTACAGTGGTCCCACTCCACAAAGGTGGTGCCACAACGGACCCTGGAAACTATCGCCCCATAAGCCTGACTAGTCTGGTCTGTAAAGCTATGGAGTGTATTATCATGGAACTCATAAACAAAGACATTGGGAGCCTCCAGACACTGGACCCTACCCAATTCGGCTTTGTTAAGGGCAGATCTTGCCTCTTAAACCTAGTTGATTTCTTTGAAACAGTTACCAAAGCCATAGATGAGGGTAAGGTAGTCCACACAGCCTACCTGGACCTCGCAAAAGCCTTTGACACAATACCCCACTCGGGCATCATAAATAAGCTTACCAGCTTAAATATCAACCCCTATATCACAAGATGGGTTGCAAACTGGCTCAGAGATAGAACCCACATGGTCAGAATCGCAGGTGCCATGTCCGAATCCAAACCAGTTACAAGTGGCATCCCACAGGGCTCAGTCCTGGGACCTCTCTTGTTCAGTATATACTTCTCTGAGGTTCAGGCTAACATGGGGGGATTATGGCTGACAAAGTTCGCAGATGACTGCAAACTGGGGGCCATAATCGAATCTCCAGCTGACACAAGCATCCTCCAAAAGGGTCTCACAGAGATGGATGCTTGGTGCCAGAGCCACGGCCTCAAGCTAAATGCTAAAAAGTGCATAGTCATCCCCTTTGGGAAAAACAAGGTGCCCTCAAATTACCACATAGGTGGTAATCCATTAAGTACGGAAGAAGTAATTAGAGATTTGGGGACCAACGTAGATAGTAATCTCTCCTTTGATAATCACGTTGCCAAAGTGGTTAGAAAGACCTGCTATATAGGCCACCTTATCACGAAAGGGTTCGCATCTAGATCAAGAGAGGTCATTGTGCCCCTCTACTCGTCACTCATCAGGCCCATAATTGAATACAATGCGCCTTTTGGGATGTACCTTACCCGACACCTGCAGCAACTGGAGAGACCCCAAAAGTACCTCACCAAGAGGATCATGGGCTACAAACAGATGTCCTATGCAGCTCAACTAAAGAAACTCCAGCTCTACTCAGTTGCTTACCGCCTACTCAGAATTGTGGCATGTTGTTTGTGATGATATTAATGTTGGACATCTATTTCCTAGGTTTATTACATTTTCATACAATAGGTATAATAATTTAGAAGAACTTTTGAATAGAAAATTGGAATATTTTACTGATGCAAATGTTGGTATGTATTGTTGCGGCCGTTGTTTGGTTTGTGACAGGGTAAAAAATTTGCATGGAATGAAAATAAATGGTAAAAGGTATTTAGCATTTGATAGGTTTGATTGCTTGTCATCTGGGGTGATATACATTTTGGGTTGTGATTGTATCACACCCTTATGGTATATTGCACAGACCACCAGTAAGGTTAAGGTTCACATTTTAGAGCATTTGGGAGATATTAGGAGGGGAAACATGGAAAGTCCTGTGGCCTCTCACTTTATCAATACACATAATGGTAATATTGAGGGTTTTTCATTTAGTGTATTGGCCAGACCACATTTCTGTGCAGGGAACTTTAAGTCTGAACTAAGTAGGCTAGAATATAGAATGATTTTAAGGTATCGTACATTGTACCTCAGAGGAATGAATTTAGATAGTGGCATTACAGTGTAAAAATTACAGTAGTGGTGAACTATTTAGGTTGTACTAGTGAAATGAATTTATATATATTCAAATGCTTTATATGTTTATATATTTATTTATTGTATATAGTTTGATACTTATTGAATATTTAATGAATGTTATATAATATGGTAAAGAATTTATGAAATCTGAATGAACCAATATGCTTTTGAATATATTTTAAATACATTTTTGCATTATTTTCCACACAGTTCAGCATTATTTTATAAAAGTATGCAATGAGTATGTATTGCTTTCTATAAAGTGGTTTGTTGATTGTATTTAAAGTGTAAGCATCACAAGGGTTAATGATATAATGAAATAGTAATTTAATGGATTAATTGATGAGCATATAAAAAGAAGATGTGTTTGTATGGTTATTTGTTCCACTGAAGGCGAATTGCCGAGGCACCAGGACGGATGTATTACATGGATTACCTTTTTCATCCTATTACTTGACTGCTTCTTGTTTTTGGTGTTTTTTTTTTAATCTTTTAATGTTAGTCCTGAACTTGCAAACAGTAAAATAAATATGTCCAAAGTATGCTACTGAGGTATGGCTCCCACAGTCAAAGAAAAAACGAAGTATATAAAAGCTATCTACAGTACTGCCTTTATTCAAGCACAAGCGCTTTCACACATAGCTTCATCAGGTGCATACAATACAATGAAAAACACACCCTTAAATACCAACAAAACAGAACACATGACCTTAGCTTATATGTGTTTAAAGACATAACACTGAAGGCTGACCTTATTATGCCAGAATGTTTCTTTTTCAAGAAATAAAAGTTCCTGTAAATCAAGTTCTGAAGTCAATGAGATTAAAAAAAAAACAGAGTAATGTTCAAATTAAAAACAAAATAAATAAAAAATGCCAAACACTTAAATGACAACCCCACTGGGATGTACATCAAGAAGGTACTGCCCACACCTGCGAGAAGTACGATGGTGTGTCCTAAAGTAAACAATTGCCACTATTATTTGGCAAGGTGGAAATAACTTAGGGCTGGGGCCTAAAATAGCATTGGCAGATGTTCGAATGATCACTGCTGCAGTAGCCTTAGCTAGATGGGTTAAACTCTGCCAAGGATATAAAAGTTGGTCATCTTCCAAAGCTTCAGGGCACCTTCTATGCTCCAAAATTGTCAATCAGCTCAAGATGAACTGACTAAAAGAAAACTTTGGATGTGAGCCCCTTCAGAGCTTTACTGCACCAAACAGTACACTCCTATGAAGCTTTCAAGGATGAACATTTGACCTCTGCTCTTCTTTTGCTGGGCAAATATGTTATCAGTGGGGGGGGACTTCCATTTTCTTATTTATATTGTTGTTTTATCACTTTCCTCTTCAGGAAAGTTATTTTAAACAACCACAAAATGTCACCAAAACTGGGACTGCCAACTCCAGAATGGAAACCAAAACTGAAACCAAAGTAAGAAGCTTTATTCAATCAATAAAATCCACAATGTTAAGATTTTTAGCAACTACAGCAGTCATACAGCTTTTGTCCAGTTTCCGTTAACAAAAGACTTCATTAGAAAATGTATTACATCACAATAAGACAGCTTTTTTATAGATTAAATGACATCCAATTTAGTTAATTGAATGTGTAATGATAAAATTAGAAGTTCTTCTTTAAAAATACAGTGTAACAATCGCATCTACATATGTAAACAGCACTAAAATATCCTATGTGTGTGTGAACAAATAACAAAATAAAAAATAAACATGTACAAAGCTAAGTAGTGATAACTGCATACTACAGCCATTTCAAAATGTTCTTGTTAAAGGCATCTTTTACAATTTAGCGGCTCTCTTTTTTAAAATAAGTAGTAAAGAAATAACGTCAGTCACTAACAGACATAATGGGTTCTCCTCCTCTATATATTTATAGAAAGCCCACATTCTCTAATAGCTACTTACACTTTACAAGTAATCATCCGTCATCCGTACCAACAAAAAAGGAGTTCAGTAAAAGGGCAGTTTGTAAGACTGGCCCGTATGTCTTCAGAAAAGGATGTGTTTGATATGGGGAGGTCAAAATTGGAAAACATGTTTTTTGAAAGGGAATATCCATGTAATATGGTAAAGGCTATTAGTTAAGAAATGGCTAGTGGACAGGGGACAAAATATGTCCCAAGATTAGGTAAAGGTTTGATTGTACCACCACGGATTAGAGTGGAAATCAATGGCAGTGGTGATGTCAACACTATTCCTAAAAATGCTGACTGTAATGGGGACAACAATCAGTCCCAAATGCATCCCAAGTACCCCAAATACCAATTTTGAAATAGCACTAGCCATAGCATACAATGCAGGGTCAAGGAGAATAAAAAATATACTTAACAACTAGCATATATTGACCAGTGACAAGAAGATAAAAAACTATGGTTGGTGATAAACCAATATTTATTCATAAGAGACCAAGGAACATAAAAAATATGGTGGATCGTACAAAAGAAGTTGGACTCGATCAAAATACAGCAACAGGTACAAAAAGATGTGGGACTTGGCAACCAATGCAAGATGCAAGTATATTATGGAGAGAATGTCTATTACTGTGAATAATGTATTGAAAAGTAGAATTAATTTACAGGGGGTTAATTGTTCTACAAAAGGTTTAGTGTATTTATGAACACTACTCTGCATATTATGTAGGAAAGACCGAATAAGCATTGAGGAAGTGTATATATGGGCACTAATATGATACAGTGAAACAAAACGTAAATAATGCTTTATACAGGCATGGTACTTCATGTAATAAGATACAGTGTAACAAAATGTAAATAATGCTTTATACAGGCATGGCACTTCATGTAATATGATACAGTGTAACAAAATGTAAATAATGCTTTATACAGGCATGGCGCTTCATGTAATATGATACAGTGTAACAAAAGGTAAATAATGCTTTATACAGGCATGGTACTTCATGTAATATGATACAGTGTAACAAAATGTAAATAATGCTTTATACAGGCATGGCACTTCATGTAATATGATACAGTGTAACAAAATGTAAATAATGCTTTATACAGGCATGGCACTTCATGTAATATGATACAGTGTAACAAAATGTAAATAATGCTTTATACAGGCATGGCGCTTCATGTAATATGATACAGTGTAACAAAATGTAAATAATGCTTTATACAGGCATGGTACTTCATGTAATATGATACAGTGTAACAAAATGTAAATAATGCTTTATACAGGCATGGTACTTCATGTAATATGATACAGTGTAACAAAATGTAAATAATGCTTTATACAGGCATGGCGCTTCATGTAATATGATACAGTGTAACAAAAGGTAAACAATGCTTTATACAGTCATGGCACTTCATGTAATATGATACAGTGTAACAAAATGTAAATAATGCTTTATACAGGCATGGCACTTCATGTAATATGATACAGTGTAACAAAATGTAAATAATGCTTTATACAGGCATGGCACTTCATGTAATATGATACAGTGTAACAAAATGTAAATAATGCTTTATACAGGCATGGCACTTCATGTAATATGATACAGTGTAACAAAATGTAAATAATGCTTTATACAGGCATGGTACTTCATGTAATATGATACAATGTAACAAAACATAAACAATGCTTTATACAGGCATGGTACTTCATGTAATATGATACAGTGAAACAAAATGTAAATAATGCTTTATACAGGCATGGCACTTCATGTAATATGATACAGTGTAACAAAATGTAAATAATGCTTTATACAGGCATGGCACTTCATGTAATATGATACAGTGTAACAAAATGTAAATAATGCTTTATACAGGCATGGCACTTCATGTAATATGATACAGTGTAACAAAACGTAAATAATGCTTTATACAGGCATGGTACTTCATGTAATATGATACAATGTAACAAAACATAAACAATGCTTTATACAGGCATGGTACTTCATGTAATATGATACAGTGAAACAAAATGTAAATAATGCTTTGTGCAGGCATGGCACTTCATGTAATATGATACAGTGAAACAAAATGTAAATAATGCTTTATACAGGCATGGCGCTTCATGTAATAAGATACAGTGTAACAAAATGTAAATAATGCTTTATACAGGCATGGCGCTTTATGTAATATGATACAGTGTAACAAAATGTAAATAATGCTTTATACAGGCATGGCACTTCATGTAATATGATACAGTGTAACAAAATGTAAATAATGCTTTGTGCAGGCATGGCACTTCATGTAATATGATACAATGTAACAAAACATAAACAATGCTTTATACAGGCATGGTACTTCATGTAATATGATACAGTGAAACAAAATGTAAATAATGCTTTATACAGGCATGGCACTTCATGTAATATGATACAGTGTAACAAAATGTAAATAATGCTTTGTGCAGGCATGGCACTTCATGTAATATGATACAGTGTAACAAAATGTAAATAATGCTTTATACAGTCATGGCACTTCATGTAATATGATACAGTGTAACAAAATGTAACTAATGCTTTATACAGGCATGGCACTTCATGTAATATGATACAGTGTAATAAAATGTAAATAATGCTTTAAACAGACATGGCACTTCATGCCCAGACTTTAAATATTTCTCTTTTGCAATTTTGGAAAGAGAAAATTGTAACCTTAGGGGTTGTGGATGGCAAGAGACAATTGAATACAAAGAAGTTATGTGGCAATTGAAATTCGATGCCACCCACCCTTCAGGTCTGAATGATGTTATTGCTTTAGTACCTATTTTAAAAAGAGAGCCAATAAATTGTAAAAGATGCCCTTAACAAAAAAAACTTTGACTGGCTGGGGTGTGCACTTAGTGCATAGTGTTTGTACATATTTATTTTTTATTTTGTTACTTGTTTATACACATAGGGTAGTTTTGTACTGTTTACTTATGTACATGCAATTGTGGTTTTATTGTTACCCTGTATTTTTAAAGACAAGCTTTTAATTTTATCATTGCACATTCAATTAATTAAAATGGATGTCATTTAACCTATAAAAGAGCTGTCTTATTTTGATGTAATACATTTTCTGATGAAGTTCTGCATTAAAGGAAAATAGACAAAAGCTGTGTGACCGATGCACTAGCTAAAAATCTTTACACTGTGGATTTATTGACCGAATACAGATTCTTACTTTGGATTCAGTACTGGTTTCCATTCTGGAGTTGATAGTCCCAGTTTTGGTGACGTTTTGTGGTTGTTGAGTATACTTTTCACAGAGACTCCATTTGCTTTGTTTATTAAAATTTCTTTTAAAGCTGGGTGTCGTTTGTGTTTTAACAGACCATCATGATATGTAATGTATTTTAAAACAGTGTGCTTATTTTTCCTGTCAGTTTAAAAATGATGTAAAGTAACTAAAACATTTCTTCTGTGGAGAAATTATATATATTTTACTTTTGTTGGGCTGGAATAATGTTTTAAGTGCTTTTTACTGTGTTTTTCTGCCAAAAAGTAACTTTTGCAGTCTGGTAGTATTTAGTGGCACTAGCTGCTTGTCTTCCCTAGGAAGGAGGTACCATTTTCAACTTGACCTTGGAACAGACTACCGGACCCAATGTCAGTCCTACTTCCAGTCAAAAAAAGAAAAAAATAAGCAAATAGCCTTTGCTGCCACAGCAGGCTGGGAATTTGCCTCAGCCAAAGGTGGATGACTGTGCTGTGGCCATTTATTGCATCTCAGACCACTCATCTTTTACCCCGAGCCCTCTGGTGTAGCACCTACAGCTACTATGTACTGGGGGTTAGACAAATCCTGTGCGTCTGTTGGAGTCCCCTCAGTGGGCAAGGGGCAGCCTCTCTTGTCGGTCCTGGGAGAGGGAACAGGAAGGTTTCCCCTGTTGTGTCAGAATGCTGTGCCCATCCCTGTCCCCTGTTGTGTCAGAAAGCTGTGCCCATCCCTGTCCCGTGTTGTGTCAGAATGCTGTGCCCATCCCTGTCCCCTGTTGTGTCAGAATGCTGTGCCCATCCCTGTCCCCTGTTGTGTCAGAATGCTGTGCCCATCCCTGACCCTGTTGTGTCAGAAAGCTGTGCCCATCCCTGTCCCGTGTTGTCACAATGCTGTGCCCATCCCTGTCCCATGTTGTGTCACAATGCTGTGCCCATCCCTGTGCCCTGTTGTGTCAGAATGCTGTGCCCATCCCTGTCCCTTGTTGTGTCAGAATGCTGTGCCCATCCCTGTACCCTGTTGTGTCAGAATGCTGTGCCCATCCCTGTCCCGTGTTGTGTCACAATGCTGTGCCCATCCCTGTCCCGTGTTGTGTCACAATGCTGTGCCCATCCCTGTCCCGTGTTGTGTCACAATGCTGTGCCCATCCCTGTCCCGTGTTGTGTCACAATGCTGTGCCCATCCCTGTCCCCTGTTGTGTCACAATGCTGTGCCCATCCCTGTCCCCTGTTGTGTCACAATGCTGTGCCCATCCCTGTCCCCTGTTGTGTCACAATGCTGTGCCCATCCCTGTCCCCTGTTGTGTCACAATGCTGTGCCCATCCCTGTCCCCTGTTGTGTCACAATGCTGTGCCCATCCCTGTCCCCTGTTGTGTCACAATGCTGTGCCCATCCCTGTCCCCTGTTGTGTCACAATGCTGTGCCCATCCCTGTCCCCTGTTGTGTCACAATGCTGTGCCCATCCCTGTCCCCTGTTGTGTCACAATGCTGTGCCCATCCCTGTCCCCTGTTGTGTCACAATGCTGTGCCCATCCCTGTCCCCTGTTGTGTCACAATGCTGTGCCCATCCCTGTCCCCTGTTGTGTCACAATGCTGTGCCCATCCCTGTCCCCTGTTGTGTCACAATGCTGTGCCCATCCCTGTCCCCTGTTGTGTCACAATGCTGTGCCCATCCCTGTCCCCTGTTGTGTCACAATGCTGTGCCCATCCCTGTCCCCTGTTGTGTCACAATGCTGTGCCCATCCCTGTCCCCTGTTGTGTCACAATGCTGTGCCCATCCCTGTCCCCTGTTGTCACAATGCTGTGCCCATCCCTGTCCCCTGTTGTGTCACAATGCTGTGCCCATCCCTGTCCCCTGTTGTGTCACAATGCTGTGCCCATCCCTGTCCCCTGTTGTGTCACAATGCTGTGCCCATCCCTGTCCCCTGTTGTGTCAGAATGCTGTGCCCATCCCTGTCCCCTGTTGTGTCACAATGCTGTGCCCATCCCTGTCCCCTGTTGTGTCACAATGCTGTGCCCATCCCTGTCCCCTGTTGTGTCACAATGCTGTGCCCATCCCTGTCCCCTGTTGGGTCACAATGCTGTGCCCATCCCTGTCCCCTGTTGGGTCACAATGCTGTGCCCATCCCTGTCCCCTGTTGTGTCACAATGCTGTCCCCATCCCTGTCCCCTGTTGGGTCACAATGCTGTGCCCATCCCTGTCCCCTGTTGTGTCAGAATGCTGTGCCCATCCCTGTCCCCTGTTGGGTCACAATGCTGTGCCCATCCCTGTCCCCTGTTGGGTCACAATGCTGTGCCCATCCCTGTCCCCTGTTGGGTCACAATGCTGTGCCCATCCATGTCCCCTGTTGTGTCAGAATGCTGTGCCCATCCCTGTCCCCTGTTGGGTCAGAATGCTGTGCCCATCCCTGTCCCCTGTTGGGTCACAATGCTGTGCCCATCCCTGTCCCCTGTTGGGTCACAATGCTGTGCCCATCCCTGTCTCCTGTTGGGTCACAATGCTGTGCCCATCCCTGTCTCCTGTTGTGTCACAATGCTGTGCCCATCCCTGTCCCCTGTTGTGTCACAATGCTGTGCCCATCCCTGTCCCCTGTTGTGTCACAATGCTGTGCCCATCCCTGTCCCCTGTTGTGTCACAATGCTGTGCCTATCCCTGTCCCCTGTTGTGTCAGAATGCTGTGCCCATCCCTGTCCCCTGTTGTGTCACAATGCTGTGCCCATCCCTGTCCCCTGTTGTGTCACAATGCTGTGCCCATCCCTGTCCCCTGTTGTGTCACAATGCTGTGCCCATCCCTGTCCCCTGTTGGGTCACAATGCTGTGCCCATCCCTGTCCCCTGTTGTGTCACAATGCTGTGCCCATCCCTAGGGAAGCAGCTGCTGTCATTAGTAACACAGCTGGCCCCAATTTCTGTGTCAAATAGAAACAGAAAACCAAGCATGTATCTACTCCTCCTCAAGTTTCCTTAGACAAGTAATTTACTGGGTCCAACTCAAGGTTTAATTTGGGCTATTAATACTTCTTGTGAAGTAGTTTCTGGTAAAAAAAAAAAAAAAAAAAAACATGCATCTTTGACAATTTTGAGAATGCCAATTCATGTCGTTCACATCTGTGGGAGGTGGAAGAAAATGGAAGCATGTGGAAAAAACTCACTCCGATGCAGGGGGGCAGCCAGATGTCACAACAAGGCAGCCCAGTTGAGAATCAAACCGCAGAACATAGTTAATGCCTTATCCTCTTGCTCAGCTAACTTAAAACCAAACATTGACAACCTCACTTGCAGAGTGAGAAAATGATACTATATAGTGATTTT
Organism: Protopterus annectens; assembly: GCF_019279795.1. Lineage (NCBI taxonomy): Eukaryota > Metazoa > Chordata > Ceratodontiformes > Protopteridae > Protopterus > Protopterus annectens. The sequence goes on along the minus strand of NC_056746.1, from coordinate 124,272,996 downwards.
TAAATATTTTACTTGCATAATTGGTCAAAATGACAAATTACAACAAACAATATACTTAAAATAACAGATAGGGTCAAAGTAAGAAAAATAACTGAGTGTGTCATAAGGTAAAGCTTTACTTAGGGTTACCTTCAGTTTACCGACAGTCCACTTCCCCGAAACTCAGTTTACCGACACGACAAATCACCGACATTCTCAAAGCCAACGTTTCCTGAATGCTAAGTAAACACTTGGCCATCCCGACAGAAGAACTACCCGAAGAAAACAAATCCACTGATGTTGGCGGGTGGGGGCTATGCCCAACAAACACCCCATACTAAATATACCAACTCCAAGAAAGTACTACTACGGGGTAAGGGGCAAAGTTCAAGTAAATGGCCAAGTGTTCACTAATCGTGTGGGTAATGTCGGCTTTGGGAATGTCGGCAATTTAAAGTGTCGGGTGAATGCATGTCGGGGAACTGGACTGTCAGTACACTGAAGGTAACCCTTACTTACAAGAGACATGTACTTATTGGTGTTGCAGGAGAAGCAACATAACAATGGCATTATTCCTGAAAATAGGGACCATCAACTACTTAAAAAACTGGACAAACACAGTTGGCAACAAGGAGGTGAAGCTTAGGAGTGATACTAAATGTGCCCTCCCAAAAGAAAACTTCAGAAAACTGCCACATGAAGCACTGGTATACAAAAGTAGGAATCATGCATATCAAGGAAAAGTACAGCTACTATTTACAAAACAATGCTACGTCTTAACTAAAGAAAACTGTATTGCCTTTGTGGACTACAAAATACAGTAAGAATTATACATTGCTAGTTATCACATATTACAGCATAGCTTAGACAGATAGCATGAATCCAAGTCTACAGCACAGCTTCGAGAGACAGTATGAATCCAAATCTACAGCATAGCTTAGACAGATAGCATGAATCCAAGTCTACAGCATAGCTTAACCAGTATGAATCCAAGTCTACAGCATAGCTTAGACAGCATGAATCCAAGTCTACAGCATAGCTTAGACAGCATGAATCCAAGTCTACAGAATAGCTTCGACAGATAGCATGAATCCAAGTCTACAGCATAGCTTCGACAGATAGCATGAATCCAAGTCTACAGCATAGCTTAGACAGATAACATGAATCCAAGTCTACAGCATAGCTTAGACAGATAGCATGAATCCAAGTCTACAGCATAGCTTAGACAGATAGCATGAATCCAAGTCTACAGCATTGCTTAGACTGACAGCATGAATCCAAGTCTGCAGCGTAGCTTCAACAGATAGCATGAATCCAAGTCTACAGCATAGCTTCAACAGACAGCATGAATCCAAGTCTACAGCATAGCTTAGACAGGTAGCATGAATCCAAGTCTACAGCATAGCTTAGACAGATAGCATGAATCCAAGTCTACAGCATAGCTTAGACAGATAGCATGAATCCAAGTCTACAGCATAGCTTAGACAGGTAGCATGAATCCAAGTCTGCAGCATAGCTTAGACAGATAGCAAGACTCCAAGTCTACAACATAGCTTAGACAGATAGCATGAATTCAAGTCTACAGCATAGCTTAGACAGACAGCATGAATCCAAGTCTACAGCATAGCTTCGACAGGTAGCACAGTTTTCCAAAGACGCGTATCTGAAGCATTTCTCCCTGGCCATCTTATGAAAATAGGCTCTTGTCCCAGTCGGACTTTCCTGGTAAACAAATGTTAAAATAAAATAAAAATAAAAATAAATCAAAACACCAAACAGGTGTAAGAGACTGGAAATAAAACTCACAGTATTAAAAAAACAGTTCATATAAGGCAAAACAGGAACCAAAGACCAAAAAGAATCCAGTGTATTAAGCAACCATGTATCCCAAAGAATAGTGTTAAACGTTTTTGT